>NW_026961745.1:0-95831 GCF_963924245.1 Chroicocephalus ridibundus
GGGTGTTAGCAGAGACTTTCCCGGGACAGTGAAACCCTATGTCAGAGACACTGAGAAGAAGCCCCAATGTTCCCTCCAGGCACTTTCAGTGTGGGTGCCTTCTCCACGTGGTTCCTGGTTTCCCTGCAGCGCTGAAGAGAATGTTAGCAAAGAGGTAACCGGCACAGCGAAAACAGTACTCAAAGACAGGGAGAGCAAGCTCTCTCTTGGCACTTTGGATGTGGGACATACAGCGAGATGTTTGCTGCTTTTGCGTTTGGCTGTTGGGAGATTTACAGCACAAAGATATCTAGTTGATTTGAAGCAGTTCCGAGAAAGTCTAAACATAATCGCCACTTCTCCCTCCTGGCACTTTCCATGTGGGAGATATAGCTGGATGTATATTGGTTTTGAGGACAACTCAATGGACAGTGTAGGGAGAAAAGTTCCTGGCTCCTTGAATGCCGTTCCTGGAGACACTGCGATCAATGAGGGAGATATGTCAAGATGTGTGTTGGTTTTGAGGACGGCTCTCTGGAGAGTCTTAGCAAAGAGGTCACAGGGATAATCAGAGCAATTCTCAGAGACACTGAGAACAAGATGGACAGTTCCCTCCTGGCACTTTCCCTGTAGGAGATACCGCAAGACGTTTCTGTAGATTGGGCACAGCGCTCTGCAGGGTGTTAGCAGAGACTTTCCCGGGACAGTGAAACCCTATGTCAGAGACACTGAGAAGAAGCCCCAATGTTCCCTCCAGGCACTTTCAGTGTGGGTGCCTTCTCCACGTGGTTCCTGGTTTCCCTGCAGCGCTGAAGAGAATGTTAGCAAAGAGGTAACCGGGACAGTGAAAACAGTACTCAAAGACAGGGAGAGCAAGCTCTCTCTTGGCACTTTGGATGTGGGACATACAGCGAGATGTTTGCTGCTTTTGCGTTTGGCTGTTGGGAGATTTACAGCACAAAGATATCTAGTTGATTTGAAGCAGTTCCGAGAAAGTCTAAACATAATCGCCACTTCTCCCTCCTGGCACTTTCCATGTGGGAGATATAGCAGGATGTATATTGGTTTTGAGGACAACTCAATGGACAGTGTAGGGAGAAAAGTTCCTGGCTCCTTGAATGCCGTTCCTGGAGACACTGCGATCAATGTGGGAGATATGTCAAGATGTGTGTTTGTTTTGAGGACGGCTCTCTGGAGAGTCTTAGCAAAGAGGTCACAGGGATAATCAGAGCAATTCTCAGAGACACTGAGAACAAGCTCGACAATTCCCTCCTGGCACTTTCCCTGTAGGAGATACCGCAAGACGTTTCTGTAGATTGGGCACAGCGCTCTGCAGGGTGTTAGCAGAGACTTTCCCGGGACAGTGAAACCCTATGTCAGAGACACTGAGAAGAAGCCCAATGTTCCCTCCAGGCACTTTCAGTGTGGGTGCCTTCTCCACGTGGTTCCTGGTTTCCCTGCAGCGCTGAAGAGAATGTTAGCAAAGAGGTAACCGGCACAGCGAAAACAGTACTCAAAGACAGGGAGAGCAAGCTCTCTCTTGGCACTTTGGATGTGGGACATACAGCGAGATGTTTGCTGCTTTTGCGTTTGGCTGTTGGGAGATTTACAGCACAAAGATATCTAGTTGATTTGAAGCAGTTCCGAGAAAGTCTAAACATAATCGCCACTTCTCCCTCCTGGCACTTTCCATGTGGGAGATATAGCAGGATGTATATTGGTTTTGAGGACAACTCAATGGACAGTGTAGGGAGAAAAGTTCCTGGCTCCTTGAATGCCGTTCCTGGAGACACTGCGATCAATGAGGGAGATATGTCAAGATGTGTGTTGGTTTTGAGGACGGCTCTCTGGAGAGTCTTAGCAAAGAGGTCACAGGGATAATCAGAGCAATTCTCAGAGACACTGAGAACAAGATGGACAGTTCCCTCCTGGCACTTTCCCTGTAGGAGATACCGCAAGACGTTTCTGTAGATTGGGCACAGCGCTCTGCAGG
Organism: Chroicocephalus ridibundus; assembly: GCF_963924245.1. Lineage (NCBI taxonomy): Eukaryota > Metazoa > Chordata > Aves > Charadriiformes > Laridae > Chroicocephalus > Chroicocephalus ridibundus. The sequence continues at coordinate 1,973 of NW_026961745.1, forward strand.
GTGTTAGCAGAGACTTTCCCGGGACAGTGAAACCCTATGTCAGAGACACTGAGAAGAAGCCCCAATGTTCCCTCCAGGCACTTTCAGTGTGGGTGCCTTCTCCACGTGGTTCCTGGTTTCCCTGCAGCGCTGAAGAGAATGTTAGCAAAGAGGTAACCGGGACAGTGAAAACAGTACTCAAAGACAGGGAGAGCAAGCTCTCTCTTGGCACTTTGGATGTGGGACATACAGCGAGATGTTTGCTGCTTTTGCGTTTGGCTGTTGGGAGATTTACAGCACAAAGATATCTAGTTGATTTGAAGCAGTTCCGAGAAAGTCTAAACATAATCGCCACTTCTCCCTCCTGGCACTTTCCATGTGGGAGATATAGCAGGATGTATATTGGTTTTGAGGACAACTCAATGGACAGTGTAGGGAGAAAAGTTCCTGGCTCCTTGAATGCCGTTCCTGGAGACACTGCGATCAATGTGGGAGATATGTCAAGATGTGTGTTTGTTTTGAGGACGGCTCTCTGGAGAGTCTTAGCAAAGAGGTCACAGGGATAATCAGAGCAATTCTCAGAGACACTGAGAACAAGCTCGACAATTCCCTCCTGGCACTTTCCCTGTAGGAGATACCGCAAGACGTTTCTGTAGATTGGGCACAGCGCTCTGCAGGGTGTTAGCAGAGACTTTCCCGGGACAGTGAAACCCTATGTCAGAGACACTGAGAAGAAGCCCCAATGTTCCCTCCAGGCACTTTCAGTGTGGGTGCCTTCTCCACGTGGTTCCTGGTTTCCCTGCAGCGCTGAAGAGAATGTTAGCAAAGAGGTAACCGGCACAGCGAAAACAGTACTCAAAGACAGGGAGAGCAAGCTCTCTCTTGGCACTTTGGATGTGGGACATACAGCGAGATGTTTGCTGCTTTTGCGTTTGGCTGTTGGGAGATTTACAGCACAAAGTTATCTAGTTGATTTGAAGCAGTTCCGAGAAAGTCTAAACATAATCGCCACTTCTCCCTCCTGGCACTTTCCATGTGGGAGATATAGCAGGATGTATATTGGTTTTGAGGACAACTCAATGGACAGTGTAGGGAGAAAAGTTCCTGGCTCCTTGAATGCCGTTCCTGGAGACACTGCGATCAATGAGGGAGATATGTCAAGATGTGTGTTGGTTTTGAGGACGGCTCTCTGGAGAGTCTTAGCAAAGAGGTCACAGGGATAATCAGAGCAATTCTCAGAGACACTGAGAACAAGATGGACAGTTCCCTCCTGGCACTTTCCCTGTAGGAGATACCGCAAGACGTTTCTGTAGATTGGGCACAGCGCTCTGCAGGGTGTTAGCAGAGACTTTCCCGGGACAGTGAAACCCTATGTCAGAGACACTGAGAAGAAGCCCCAATGTTCCCTCCAGGCACTTTCAGTGTGGGTGCCTTCTCCACGTGGTTCCTGGTTTCCCTGCAGCGCTGAAGAGAATGTTAGCAAAGAGGTAACCGGCACAGCGAAAACAGTACTCAAAGACAGGGAGAGCAAGCTCTCTCTTGGCACTTTGGATGTGGGACATACAGCGAGATGTTTGCTGCTTTTGCGTTTGGCTGTTGGGAGATTTACAGCACAAAGATATCTAGTTGATTTGAAGCAGTTCCGAGAAAGTCTAAACATAATCGCCACTTCTCCCTCCTGGCACTTTCCATGTGGGAGATATAGCAGGATGTATATTGGTTTTGAGGACAACTCAATGGACAGTGTAGGGAGAAAAGTTCCTGGCTCCTTGAATGCCGTTCCTGGAGACACTGCGATCAATGAGGGAGATATGTCAAGATGTGTGTTGGTTTTGAGGACGGCTCTCTGGAGAGTCTTAGCAAAGAGGTCACAGGGATAATCAGAGCAATTCTCAGAGACACTGAGAACAAGATGGACAGTTCCCTCCTGGCACTTTCCCTGTAGGAGATACCGCAAGACGTTTCTGTAGATTGGGCACAGCGCTCTGCAGGGTGTTAGCAGAGACTTTCCCGGGACAGTGAAACCCTATGTCAGAGACACTGAGAAGAAGCCCCAATGTTCCCTCCAGGCACTTTCAGTGTGGGTGCCTTCTCCACGTGGTTCCTGGTTTCCCTGCAGCGCTGAAGAGAATGTTAGCAAAGAGGTAACCGGCACAGCGAAAACAGTACTCAAAGAGAGGGAGAGCAAGCTCTCTCTTGGCACTTTGGATGTGGGACATACAGCGAGATGTTTGCTGCTTTTGCGTTTGGCTGTTGGGAGATTTACAGCACAAAGATATCTAGTTGATTTGAAGCAGTTCCGAGAAAGTCTAAACATAATCGCCACTTCTCCCTCCTGGCACTTTCCATGTGGGAGATATAGCAGGATGTATATTGGTTTTGAGGACAACTCAATGGACAGTGTAGGGAGAAAAGTTCCTGGCTCCTTGAATGCCGTTCCTGGAGACACTGCGATCAATGAGGGAGATATGTCAAGATGTGTGTTGGTTTTGAGGACGGCTCTCTGGAGAGTCTTAGCAAAGAGGTCACAGGGATAATCAGAGCAATTCTCAGAGACACTGAGAACAAGATGGACAGTTCCCTCCTGGCACTTTCCCTGTAGGAGATACCGCAAGACGTTTCTGTAGATTGGGCACAGCGCTCTGCAGGGTGTTAGCAGAGACTTTCCCGGGACAGTGAAACCCTATGTCAGAGACACTGAGAAGAAGCCCCAATGTTCCCTCCAGGCACTTTCAGTGTGGGTGCCTTCTCCACGTGGTTCCTGGTTTCCCTGCAGCGCTGAAGAGAATGTTAGCAAAGAGGTAACCGGGACAGTGAAAACAGTACTCAAAGACAGGGAGAGCAAGCTCTCTCTTGGCACTTTGGATGTGGGACATACAGCGAGATGTTTGCTGCTTTTGCGTTTGGCTGTTGGGAGATTTACAGCACAAAGATATCTAGTTGATTTGAAGCAGTTCCGAGAAAGTCTAAACATAATCGCCACTTCTCCCTCCTGGCACTTTCCATGTGGGAGATATAGCAGGATGTATATTGGTTTTGAGGACAACTCAATGGACAGTGTAGGGAGAAAAGTTCCTGGCTCCTTGAATGCCGTTCCTGGAGACACTGCGATCAATGAGGGAGATATGTCAAGATGTGTGTTGGTTTTGAGGACGGCTCTCTGGAGAGTCTTAGCAAAGAGGTCACAGGGATAATCAGAGCAATTCTCAGAGACACTGAGAACAAGCTCGACAATTCCCTCCTGGCACTTTCCCTGTAGGAGATACCGCAAGACGTTTCTGTAGATTGGGCACAGCGCTCTGCAGGGTGTTAGCAGAGACTTTCCCGGGACAGTGAAACCCTATGTCAGAGACACTGAGAAGAAGCCCCAATGTTCCCTCCAGGCACTTTCAGTGTGGGTGCCTTCTCCACGTGGTTCCTGGTTTCCCTGCAGCGCTGAAGAGAATGTTAGCAAAGAGGTAACCGGCACAGCGAAAACAGTACTCAAAGACAGGGAGAGCAAGCTCTCTCTTGGCACTTTGGATGTGGGACATACAGCGAGATGTTTGCTGCTTTTGCGTTTGGCTGTTGGGAGATTTACAGCACAAAGATATCTAGTTGATTTGAAGCAGTTCCGAGAAAGTCTAAACATAATCGCCACTTCTCCCTCCTGGCACTTTCCATGTGGGAGATATAGCAGGATGTATATTGGTTTTGAGGACAACTCAATGGACAGTGTAGGGAGAAAAGTTCCTGGCTCCTTGAATGCCGTTCCTGGAGACACTGCGATCAATGAGGGAGATATGTCAAGATGTGTGTTGGTTTTGAGGACGGCTCTCTGGAGAGTCTTAGCAAAGAGGTCACAGGGATAATCAGAGCAATTCTCAGAGACACTGAGAACAAGCTCGACAATTCCCTCCTGGCACTTTCCCTGTAGGAGATACCGCAAGACGTTTCTGTAGATTGGGCACAGCGCTCTGCAGGGTGTTAGCAGAGACTTTCCCGGGACAGTGAAACCCTATGTCAGAGACACTGAGAAGAAGCCCCAATGTTCCCTCCAGGCACTTTCAGTGTGGGTGCCTTCTCCACGTGGTTCCTGGTTTCCCTGCAGCGCTGAAGAGAATGTTAGCAAAGAGGTAACCGGCACAGCGAAAACAGTACTCAAAGACAGGGAGAGCAAGCTCTCTCTTGGCACTTTGGATGTGGGACATACAGCGAGATGTTTGCTGCTTTTGCGTTTGGCTGTTGGGAGATTTACAGCACAAAGATATCTAGTTGATTTGAAGCAGTTCCGAGAAAGTCTAAACATAATCGCCACTTCTCCCTCCTGGCACTTTCCATGTGGGAGATATAGCAGGATGTATATTGGTTTTGAGGACAACTCAATGGACAGTGTAGGGAGAAAAGTTCCTGGCTCCTTGAATGCCGTTCCTGGAGACACTGCGATCAATGAGGGAGATATGTCAAGATGTGTGTTGGTTTTGAGGACGGCTCTCTGGAGAGTCTTAGCAAAGAGGTCACAGGGATAATCAGAGCAATTCTCAGAGACACTGAGAACAAGCTCGACAATTCCCTCCTGGCACTTTCCCTGTAGGAGATACCGCAAGACGTTTCTGTAGATTGGGCACAGCGCTCTGCAGGGTGTTAGCAGAGACTTTCCCGGGACAGTGAAACCCTATGTCAGAGACACTGAGAAGAAGCCCCAATGTTCCCTCCAGGCACTTTCAGTGTGGGTGCCTTCTCCACGTGGTTCCTGGTTTCCCTGCAGCGCTGAAGAGAATGTTAGCAAAGAGGTAACCGGCACAGCGAAAACAGTACTCAAAGACAGGGAGAGCAAGCTCTCTCTTGGCACTTTGGATGTGGGACATACAGCGAGATGTTTGCTGCTTTTGCGTTTGGCTGTTGGGAGATTTACAGCACAAAGATATCTAGTTGATTTGAAGCAGTTCCGAGAAAGTCTAAACATAATCGCCACTTCTCCCTCCTGGCACTTTCCATGTGGGAGATATAGCAGGATGTATATTGGTTTTGAGGACAACTCAATGGACAGTGTAGGGAGAAAAGTTCCTGGCTCCTTGAATGCCGTTCCTGGAGACACTGCGATCAATGTGGGAGATATGTCAAGATGTGTGTTGGTTTTGAGGACGGCTCTCTGGAGAGTCTTAGCAAAGAGGTCACAGGGATAATCAGAGCAATTCTCAGAGACACTGAGAACAAGATGGACAGTTCCCTCCTGGCACTTTCCCTGTAGGAGATACCGCAAGACGTTTCTGTAGATTGGGCACAGCGCTCTGCAGGGTGTTAGCAGAGACTTTCCCGGGACAGTGAAACCCTATGTCAGAGACACTGAGAAGAAGCCCCAATGTTCCCTCCAGGCACTTTCAGTGTGGGTGCCTTCTCCACGTGGTTCCTGGTTTCCCTGCAGCGCTGAAGAGAATGTTAGCAAAGAGGTAACCGGCACAGCGAAAACAGTACTCAAAGACAGGGAGAGCAAGCTCTCTCTTGGCACTTTGGATGTGGGACATACAGCGAGATGTTTGCTGCTTTTGCGTTTGGCTGTTGGGAGATTTACAGCACAAAGATATCTAGTTGATTTGAAGCAGTTCCGAGAAAGTCTAAACATAATCGCCACTTCTCCCTCCTGGCACTTTCCATGTGGGAGATATAGCAGGATGTATATTGGTTTTGAGGACAACTCAATGGACAGTGTAGGGAGAAAAGTTCCTGGCTCCTTGAATGCCGTTCCTGGAGACACTGCGATCAATGAGGGAGATATGTCAAGATGTGTGTTGGTTTTGAGGACGGCTCTCTGGAGAGTCTTAGCAAAGAGGTCACAGGGATAATCAGAGCAATTCTCAGAGACACTGAGAACAAGATGGACAGTTCCCTCCTGGCACTTTCCCTGTAGGAGATACCGCAAGACGTTTCTGTAGATTGGGCACAGCGCTCTGCAGGGTGTTAGCAGAGACTTTCCCGGGACAGTGAAACCCTATGTCAGAGACACTGAGAAGAAGCCCCAATGTTCCCTCCAGGCACTTTCAGTGTGGGTGCCTTCTCCACGTGGTTCCTGGTTTCCCTGCAGCGCTGAAGAGAATGTTAGCAAAGAGGTAACCGGCACAGCGAAAACAGTACTCAAAGACAGGGAGAGCAAGCTCTCTCTTGGCACTTTGGATGTGGGACATACAGCGAGATGTTTGCTGCTTTTGCGTTTGGCTGTTGGGAGATTTACAGCACAAAGATATCTAGTTGATTTGAAGCAGTTCCGAGAAAGTCTAAACATAATCGCCACTTCTCCCTCCTGGCACTTTCCATGTGGGAGATATAGCAGGATGTATATTGGTTTTGAGGACAACTCAATGGACAGTGTAGGGAGAAAAGTTCCTGGCTCCTTGAATGCCGTTCCTGGAGACACTGCGATCAATGAGGGAGATATGTCAAGATGTGTGTTGGTTTTGAGGACGGCTCTCTGGAGAGTCTTAGCAAAGAGGTCACAGGGATAATCAGAGCAATTCTCAGAGACACTGAGAACAAGATGGACAGTTCCCTCCTGGCACTTTCCCTGTAGGAGATACCGCAAGACGTTTCTGTAGATTGGGCACAGCGCTCTGCAGGGTGTTAGCAGAGACTTTCCCGGGACAGTGAAACCCTATGTCAGAGACACTGAGAAGAAGCCCCAATGTTCCCTCCAGGCACTTTCAGTGTGGGTGCCTTCTCCACGTGGTTCCTGGTTTCCCTGCAGCGCTGAAGAGAATGTTAGCAAAGAGGTAACCGGCACAGCGAAAACAGTACTCAAAGAGAGGGAGAGCAAGCTCTCTCTTGGCACTTTGGATGTGGGACATACAGCGAGATGTTTGCTGCTTTTGCGTTTGGCTGTTGGGAGATTTACAGCACAAAGATATCTAGTTGATTTGAAGCAGTTCCGAGAAAGTCTAAACATAATCGCCACTTCTCCCTCCTGGCACTTTCCATGTGGGAGATATAGCAGGATGTATATTGGTTTTGAGGACAACTCAATGGACAGTGTAGGGAGAAAAGTTCCTGGCTCCTTGAATGCCGTTCCTGGAGACACTGCGATCAATGTGGGAGATATGTCAAGATGTGTGTTGGTTTTGAGGACGGCTCTCTGGAGAGTCTTAGCAAAGAGGTCACAGGGATAATCAGAGCAATTCTCAGAGACACTGAGAACAAGCTCGACAATTCCCTCCTGGCACTTTCCCTGTAGGAGATACCGCAAGACGTTTCTGTAGATTGGGCACAGCGCTCTGCAGGGTGTTAGCAGAGACTTTCCCGGGACAGTGAAACCCTATGTCAGAGACACTGAGAAGAAGCCCCAATGTTCCCTCCAGGCACTTTCAGTGTGGGTGCCTTCTCCACGTGGTTCCTGGTTTCCCTGCAGCGCTGAAGAGAATGTTAGCAAAGAGGTAACCGGCACAGCGAAAACAGTACTCAAAGAGAGGGAGAGCAAGCTCTCTCTTGGCACTTTGGATGTGGGACATACAGCGAGATGTTTGCTGCTTTTGCGTTTGGCTGTTGGGAGATTTACAGCACAAAGATATCTAGTTGATTTGAAGCAGTTCCGAGAAAGTCTAAACATAATCGCCACTTCTCCCTCCTGGCACTTTCCATGTGGGAGATATAGCAGGATGTATATTGGTTTTGAGGACAACTCAATGGACAGTGTAGGGAGAAAAGTTCCTGGCTCCTTGAATGCCGTTCCTGGAGACACTGCGATCAATGTGGGAGATATGTCAAGATGTGTGTTGGTTTTGAGGACGGCTCTCTGGAGAGTCTTAGCAAAGAGGTCACAGGCATAATCAGAGCAATTCTCAGAGACACTGAGAACAAGATGGACAGTTCCCTCCTGGCACTTTCCCTGTAGGAGATACCGCAAGACGTTTCTGTAGATTTGGCACAGCGCTCTGCAGGGTGTTAGCAGAGACTTTCCCGGGACAGTGAAACCCTATGTCAGAGACACTGAGAAGAAGCCCCAATGTTCCCTCCAGGCACTTTCAGTGTGGGTGCCTTCTCCACGTGGTTCCTGGTTTCCCTGCAGCGCTGAAGAGAATGTTAGCAAAGAGGTAACCGGCACAGCGAAAACAGTACTCAAAGACAGGGAGAGCAAGCTCTCTCTTGGCACTTTGGATGTGGGACATACAGCGAGATGTTTGCTGCTTTTGCGTTTGGCTGTTGGGAGATTTACAGCACAAAGTTATCTAGTTGATTTGAAGCAGTTCCGAGAAAGTCTAAACATAATCGCCACTTCTCCCTCCTGGCACTTTCCATGTGGGAGATATAGCAGGATGTATATTGGTTTTGAGGACAACTCAATGGACAGTGTAGGGAGAAAAGTTCCTGGCTCCTTGAATGCCGTTCCTGGAGACACTGCGATCAATGAGGGAGATATGTCAAGATGTGTGTTGGTTTTGAGGACGGCTCTCTGGAGAGTCTTAGCAAAGAGGTCACAGGGATAATCAGAGCAATTCTCAGAGACACTGAGAACAAGATGGACAGTTCCCTCCTGGCACTTTCCCTGTAGGAGATACCGCAAGACGTTTCTGTAGATTGGGCACAGCGCTCTGCAGGGTGTTAGCAGAGACTTTCCCGGGACAGTGAAACCCTATGTCAGAGACACTGAGAAGAAGCCCCAATGTTCCCTCCAGGCACTTTCAGTGTGGGTGCCTTCTCCACGTGGTTCCTGGTTTCCCTGCAGCGCTGAAGAGAATGTTAGCAAAGAGGTAACCGGCACAGCGAAAACAGTACTCAAAGAGAGGGAGAGCAAGCTCTCTCTTGGCACTTTGGATGTGGGACATACAGCGAGATGTTTGCTGCTTTTGCGTTTGGCTGTTGGGAGATTTACAGCACAAAGATATCTAGTTGATTTGAAGCAGTTCCGAGAAAGTCTAAACATAATCGCCACTTCTCCCTCCTGGCACTTTCCATGTGGGAGATATAGCAGGATGTATATTGGTTTTGAGGACAACTCAATGGACAGTGTAGGGAGAAAAGTTCCTGGCTCCTTGAATGCCGTTCCTGGAGACACTGCGATCAATGAGGGAGATATGTCAAGATGTGTGTTGGTTTTGAGGACGGCTCTCTGGAGAGTCTTAGCAAAGAGGTCACAGGGATAATCAGAGCAATTCTCAGAGACACTGAGAACAAGATGGACAGTTCCCTCCTGGCACTTTCCCTGTAGGAGATACCGCAAGACGTTTCTGTAGATTGGGCACAGCGCTCTGCAGGGTGTTAGCAGAGACTTTCCCGGGACAGTGAAACCCTATGTCAGAGACACTGAGAAGAAGCCCCAATGTTCCCTCCAGGCACTTTCAGTGTGGGTGCCTTCTCCACGTGGTTCCTGGTTTCCCTGCAGCGCTGAAGAGAATGTTAGCAAAGAGGTAACCGGGACAGTGCAAACAGTACTCAAAGACAGGGAGAGCAAGCTCTCTCTTGGCACTTTGGATGTGGGACATACAGCGAGATGTTTGCTGCTTTTGCGTTTGGCTGTTGGGAGATTTACAGCACAAAGATATCTAGTTGATTTGAAGCAGTTCCGAGAAAGTCTAAACATAATCGCCACTTCTCCCTCCTGGCACTTTCCATGTGGGAGATATAGCAGGATGTATATTGGTTTTGAGGACAACTCAATGGACAGTGTAGGGAGAAAAGTTCCTGGCTCCTTGAATGCCGTTCCTGGAGACACTGCGATCAATGAGGGAGATATGTCAAGATGTGTGTTGGTTTTGAGGACGGCTCTCTGGAGAGTCTTAGCAAAGAGGTCACAGGGATAATCAGAGCAATTCTCAGAGACACTGAGAACAAGATGGACAGTTCCCTCCTGGCACTTTCCCTGTAGGAGATACCGCAAGACGTTTCTGTAGATTGGGCACAGCGCTCTGCAGGGTGTTAGCAGAGACTTTCCCGGGACAGTGAAACCCTATGTCAGAGACACTGAGAAGAAGCCCCAATGTTCCCTCCAGGCACTTTCAGTGTGGGTGCCTTCTCCACGTGGTTCCTGGTTTCCCTGCAGCGCTGAAGAGAATGTTAGCAAAGAGGTAACCGGGACAGCGAAAACAGTACTCAAAGACAGGGAGAGCAAGCTCTCTCTTGGCACTTTGGATGTGGGACATACAGCGAGATGTTTGCTGCTTTTGCGTTTGGCTGTTGGGAGATTTACAGCACAAAGATATCTAGTTGATTTGAAGCAGTTCCGAGAAAGTCTAAACATAATCGCCACTTCTCCCTCCTGGCACTTTCCATGTGGGAGATATAGCAGGATGTATCTTGGTTTTGAGGACAACTCAATGGACAGTGTAGGGAGAAAAGTTCCTGGCTCCTTGAATGCCGTTCCTGGAGACACTGCGATCAATGTGGGAGATATGTCAAGATGTGTGTTTGTTTTGAGGACGGCTCTCTGGAGAGTCTTAGCAAAGAGGTCACAGGGATAATCAGAGCAATTCTCAGAGACACTGAGAACAAGATGGACAGTTCCCTCCTGGCACTTTCCCTGTAGGAGATACCGCAAGACGTTTCTGTAGATTGGGCACAGCGCTCTGCAGGGTGTTAGCAGAGACTTTCCCGGGACAGTGAAACCCTATGTCAGAGACACTGAGAAGAAGCCCCAATGTTCCCTCCAGGCACTTTCAGTGTGGGTGCCTTCTCCACGTGGTTCCTGGTTTCCCTGCAGCGCTGAAGAGAATGTTAGCAAAGAGGTAACCGGCACAGCGAAAACAGTACTCAAAGAGAGGGAGAGCAAGCTCTCTCTTGGCACTTTGGATGTGGGACATACAGCGAGATGTTTGCTGCTTTTGCGTTTGGCTGTTGGGAGATTTACAGCACAAAGTTATCTAGTTGATTTGAAGCAGTTCCGAGAAAGTCTAAACATAATCGCCACTTCTCCCTCCTGGCACTTTCCATGTGGGAGATATAGCAGGATGTATATTGGTTTTGAGGACAACTCAATGGACAGTGTAGGGAGAAAAGTTCCTGGCTCCTTGAATGCCGTTCCTGGAGACACTGCGATCAATGAGGGAGATATGTCAAGATGTGTGTTGGTTTTGAGGACGGCTCTCTGGAGAGTCTTAGCAAAGAGGTCACAGGGATAATCAGAGCAATTCTCAGAGACACTGAGAACAAGATGGACAGTTCCCTCCTGGCACTTTCCCTGTAGGAGATACCGCAAGACGTTTCTGTAGATTGGGCACAGCGCTCTGCAGGGTGTTAGCAGAGACTTTCCCGGGACAGTGAAACCCTATGTCAGAGACACTGAGAAGAAGCCCCAATGTTCCCTCCAGGCACTTTCAGTGTGGGTGCCTTCTCCACGTGGTTCCTGGTTTCCCTGCAGCGCTGAAGAGAATGTTAGCAAAGAGGTAACCGGCACAGCGAAAACAGTACTCAAAGACAGGGAGAGCAAGCTCTCTCTTGGCACTTTGGATGTGGGACATACAGCGAGATGTTTGCTGCTTTTGCGTTTGGCTGTTGGGAGATTTACAGCACAAAGATATCTAGTTGATTTGAAGCAGTTCCGAGAAAGTCTAAACATAATCGCCACTTCTCCCTCCTGGCACTTTCCATGTGGGAGATATAGCAGGATGTATATTGGTTTTGAGGACAACTCAATGGACAGTGTAGGGAGAAAAGTTCCTGGCTCCTTGAATGCCGTTCCTGGAGACACTGCGATCAATGAGGGAGATATGTCAAGATGTGTGTTGGTTTTGAGGACGGCTCTCTGGAGAGTCTTAGCAAAGAGGTCACAGGGATAATCAGAGCAATTCTCAGAGACACTGAGAACAAGATGGACAGTTCCCTCCTGGCACTTTCCCTGTAGGAGATACCGCAAGACGTTTCTGTAGATTGGGCACAGCGCTCTGCAGGGTGTTAGCAGAGACTTTCCCGGGACAGTGAAACCCTATGTCAGAGACACTGAGAAGAAGCCCCAATGTTCCCTCCAGGCACTTTCAGTGTGGGTGCCTTCTCCACGTGGTTCCTGGTTTCCCTGCAGCGCTGAAGAGAATGTTAGCAAAGAGGTAACCGGCACAGCGAAAACAGTACTCAAAGACAGGGAGAGCAAGCTCTCTCTTGGCACTTTGGATGTGGGACATACAGCGAGATGTTTGCTGCTTTTGCGTTTGGCTGTTGGGAGATTTACAGCACAAAGATATCTAGTTGATTTGAAGCAGTTCCGAGAAAGTCTAAACATAATCGCCACTTCTCCCTCCTGGCACTTTCCATGTGGGAGATATAGCAGGATGTATATTGGTTTTGAGGACAACTCAATGGACAGTGTAGGGAGAAAAGTTCCTGGCTCCTTGAATGCCGTTCCTGGAGACACTGCGATCAATGAGGGAGATATGTCAAGATGTGTGTTGGTTTTGAGGACGGCTCTCTGGAGAGTCTTAGCAAAGAGGTCACAGGGATAATCAGAGCAATTCTCAGAGACACTGAGAACAAGATGGACAGTTCCCTCCTGGCACTTTCCCTGTAGGAGATACCGCAAGACGTTTCTGTAGATTGGGCACAGCGCTCTGCAGGGTGTTAGCAGAGACTTTCCCGGGACAGTGAAACCCTATGTCAGAGACACTGAGAAGAAGCCCCAATGTTCCCTCCAGGCACTTTCAGTGTGGGTGCCTTCTCCACGTGGTTCCTGGTTTCCCTGCAGCGCTGAAGAGAATGTTAGCAAAGAGGTAACCGGGACAGTGAAAACAGTACTCAAAGACAGGGAGAGCAAGCTCTCTCTTGGCACTTTGGATGTGGGACATACAGCGAGATGTTTGCTGCTTTTGCGTTTGGCTGTTGGGAGATTTACAGCACAAAGATATCTAGTTGATTTGAAGCAGTTCCGAGAAAGTCTAAACATAATCGCCACTTCTCCCTCCTGGCACTTTCCATGTGGGAGATATAGCAGGATGTATATTGGTTTTGAGGACAACTCAATGGACAGTGTAGGGAGAAAAGTTCCTGGCTCCTTGAATGCCGTTCCTGGAGACACTGCGATCAATGAGGGAGATATGTCAAGATGTGTGTTGGCTTTGAGGACGGCTCTCTGGAGAGTCTTAGCAAAGAGGTCACAGGGATAATCAGAGCAATTCTCAGAGACACTGAGAACAAGATGGACAGTTCCCTCCTGGCACTTTCCCTGTAGGAGATACCGCAAGACGTTTCTGTAGATTGGGCACAGCGCTCTGCAGGGTGTTAGCAGAGACTTTCCCGGGACAGTGAAACCCTATGTCAGAGACACTGAGAAGAAGCCCCAATGTTCCCTCCAGGCACTTTCAGTGTGGGTGCCTTCTCCACGTGGTTCCTGGTTTCCCTGCAGCGCTGAAGAGAATGTTAGCAAAGAGGTAACCGGCACAGCGAAAACAGTACTCAAAGACAGGGAGAGCAAGCTCTCTCTTGGCACTTTGGATGTGGGACATACAGCGAGATGTTTGCTGCTTTTGCGTTTGGCTGTTGGGAGATTTACAGCACAAAGATATCTAGTTGATTTGAAGCAGTTCCGAGAAAGTCTAAACATAATCGCCACTTCTCCCTCCTGGCACTTTCCATGTGGGAGATATAGCAGGATGTATATTGGTTTTGAGGACAACTCAATGGACAGTGTAGGGAGAAAAGTTCCTGGCTCCTTGAATGCCGTTCCTGGAGACACTGCGATCAATGAGGGAGATATGTCAAGATGTGTGTTGGTTTTGAGGACGGCTCTCTGGAGAGTCTTAGCAAAGAGGTCACAGGGATAATCAGAGCAATTCTCAGAGACACTGAGAACAAGATGGACAGTTCCCTCCTGGCACTTTCCCTGTAGGAGATACCGCAAGACGTTTCTGTAGATTGGGCACAGCGCTCTGCAGGGTGTTAGCAGAGACTTTCCCGGGACAGTGAAACCCTATGTCAGAGACACTGAGAAGAAGCCCCAATGTTCCCTCCAGGCACTTTCAGTGTGGGTGCCTTCTCCACGTGGTTCCTGGTTTCCCTGCAGCGCTGAAGAGAATGTTAGCAAAGAGGTAACCGGCACAGCGAAAACAGTACTCAAAGACAGGGAGAGCAAGCTCTCTCTTGGCACTTTGGATGTGGGACATACAGCGAGATGTTTGCTGCTTTTGCGTTTGGCTGTTGGGAGATTTACAGCACAAAGATATCTAGTTGATTTGAAGCAGTTCCGAGAAAGTCTAAACATAATCGCCACTTCTCCCTCCTGGCACTTTCCATGTGGGAGATATAGCAGGATGTATATTGGTTTTGAGGACAACTCAATGGACAGTGTAGGGAGAAAAGTTCCTGGCTCCTTGAATGCCGTTCCTGGAGACACTGCGATCAATGAGGGAGATATGTCAAGATGTGTGTTGGTTTTGAGGACGGCTCTCTGGAGAGTCTTAGCAAAGAGGTCACAGGGATAATCAGAGCAATTCTCAGAGACACTGAGAACAAGATGGACAGTTCCCTCCTGGCACTTTCCCTGTAGGAGATACCGCAAGACGTTTCTGTAGATTGGGCACAGCGCTCTGCAGGGTGTTAGCAGAGACTTTCCCGGGACAGTGAAACCCTATGTCAGAGACACTGAGAAGAAGCCCCAATGTTCCCTCCAGGCACTTTCAGTGTGGGTGCCTTCTCCACGTGGTTCCTGGTTTCCCTGCAGCGCTGAAGAGAATGTTAGCAAAGAGGTAACCGGCACAGCGAAAACAGTACTCAAAGACAGGGAGAGCAAGCTCTCTCTTGGCACTTTGGATGTGGGACATACAGCGAGATGTTTGCTGCTTTTGCGTTTGGCTGTTGGGAGATTTACAGCACAAAGATATCTAGTTGATTTGAAGCAGTTCCGAGAAAGTCTAAACATAATCGCCACTTCTCCCTCCTGGCACTTTCCATGTGGGAGATATAGCAGGATGTATATTGGTTTTGAGGACAACTCAATGGACAGTGTAGGGAGAAAAGTTCCTGGCTCCTTGAATGCCGTTCCTGGAGACACTGCGATCAATGTGGGAGATATGTCAAGATGTGTGTTGGTTTTGAGGACGGCTCTCTGGAGAGTCTTAGCAAAGAGGTCACAGGGATAATCAGAGCAATTCTCAGAGACACTGAGAACAAGCTCGACAATTCCCTCCTGGCACTTTCCCTGTAGGAGATACCGCAAGACGTTTCTGTAGATTGGGCACAGCGCTCTGCAGGGTGTTAGCAGAGACTTTCCCGGGACAGTGAAACCCTATGTCAGAGACACTGAGAAGAAGCCCCAATGTTCCCTCCAGGCACTTTCAGTGTGGGTGCCTTCTCCACGTGGTTCCTGGTTTCCCTGCAGCGCTGAAGAGAATGTTAGCAAAGAGGTAACCGGGACAGTGAAAACAGTACTCAAAGACAGGGAGAGCAAGCTCTCTCTTGGCACTTTGGATGTGGGACATACAGCGAGATGTTTGCTGCTTTTGCGTTTGGCTGTTGGGAGATTTACAGCACAAAGATATCTAGTTGATTTGAAGCAGTTCCGAGAAAGTCTAAACATAATCGCCACTTCTCCCTCCTGGCACTTTCCATGTGGGAGATATAGCAGGATGTATATTGGTTTTGAGGACAACTCAATGGACAGTGTAGGGAGAAAAGTTCCTGGCTCCTTGAATGCCGTTCCTGGAGACACTGCGATCAATGTGGGAGATATGTCAAGATGTGTGTTGGTTTTGAGGACGGCTCTCTGGAGAGTCTTAGCAAAGAGGTCACAGGGATAATCAGAGCAATTCTCAGAGACACTGAGAACAAGATGGACAGTTCCCTCCTGGCACTTTCCCTGTAGGAGATACCGCAAGACGTTTCTGTAGATTGGGCACAGCGCTCTGCAGGGTGTTAGCAGAGACTTTCCCGGGACAGTGAAACCCTATGTCAGAGACACTGAGAAGAAGCCCCAATGTTCCCTCCAGGCACTTTCAGTGTGGGTGCCTTCTCCACGTGGTTCCTGGTTTCCCTGCAGCGCTGAAGAGAATGTTAGCAAAGAGGTAACCGGCACAGCGAAAACAGTACTCAAAGACAGGGAGAGCAAGCTCTCTCTTGGCACTTTGGATGTGGGACATACAGCGAGATGTTTGCTGCTTTTGCGTTTGGCTGTTGGGAGATTTACAGCACAAAGATATCTAGTTGATTTGAAGCAGTTCCGAGAAAGTCTAAACATAATCGCCACTTCTCCCTCCTGGCACTTTCCATGTGGGAGATATAGCAGGATGTATATTGGTTTTGAGGACAACTCAATGGACAGTGTAGGGAGAAAAGTTCCTGGCTCCTTGAATGCCGTTCCTGGAGACACTGCGATCAATGTGGGAGATATGTCAAGATGTGTGTTGGTTTTGAGGACGGCTCTCTGGAGAGTCTTAGCAAAGAGGTCACAGGGATAATCAGAGCAATTCTCAGAGACACTGAGAACAAGATGGACAGTTCCCTCCTGGCACTTTCCCTGTAGGAGATACCGCAAGACGTTTCTGTAGATTGGGCACAGCGCTCTGCAGGGTGTTAGCAGAGACTTTCCCGGGACAGTGAAACCCTATGTCAGAGACACTGAGAAGAAGCCCCAATGTTCCCTCCAGGCACTTTCAGTGTGGGTGCCTTCTCCACGTGGTTCCTGGTTTCCCTGCAGCGCTGAAGAGAATGTTAGCAAAGAGGTAACCGGCACAGCGAAAACAGTACTCAAAGAGAGGGAGAGCAAGCTCTCTCTTGGCACTTTGGATGTGGGACATACAGCGAGATGTTTGCTGCTTTTGCGTTTGGCTGTTGGGAGATTTACAGCACAAAGATATCTAGTTGATTTGAAGCAGTTCCGAGAAAGTCTAAACATAATCGCCACTTCTCCCTCCTGGCACTTTCCATGTGGGAGATATAGCAGGATGTATATTGGTTTTGAGGACAACTCAATGGACAGTGTAGGGAGAAAAGTTCCTGGCTCCTTGAATGCCGTTCCTGGAGACACTGCGATCAATGTGGGAGATATGTCAAGATGTGTGTTGGTTTTGAGGACGGCTCTCTGGAGAGTCTTAGCAAAGAGGTCACAGGGATAATCAGAGCAATTCTCAGAGACACTGAGAACAAGCTCGACAATTCCCTCCTGGCACTTTCCCTGTAGGAGATACCGCAAGACGTTTCTGTAGATTGGGCACAGCGCTCTGCAGGGTGTTAGCAGAGACTTTCCCGGGACAGTGAAACCCTATGTCAGAGACACTGAGAAGAAGCCCCAATGTTCCCTCCAGGCACTTTCAGTGTGGGTGCCTTCTCCACGTGGTTCCTGGTTTCCCTGCAGCGCTGAAGAGAATGTTAGCAAAGAGGTAACCGGCACAGCGAAAACAGTACTCAAAGACAGGGAGAGCAAGCTCTCTCTTGGCACTTTGGATGTGGGACATACAGCGAGATGTTTGCTGCTTTTGCGTTTGGCTGTTGGGAGATTTACAGCACAAAGATATCTAGTTGATTTGAAGCAGTTCCGAGAAAGTCTAAACATAATCGCCACTTCTCCCTCCTGGCACTTTCCATGTGGGAGATATAGCAGGATGTATATTGGTTTTGAGGACAACTCAATGGACAGTGTAGGGAGAAAAGTTCCTGGCTCCTTGAATGCCGTTCCTGGAGACACTGCGATCAATGTGGGAGATATGTCAAGATGTGTGTTGGTTTTGAGGACGGCTCTCTGGAGAGTCTTAGCAAAGAGGTCACAGGGATAATCAGAGCAATTCTCAGAGACACTGAGAACAAGCTCGACAATTCCCTCCTGGCACTTTCCCTGTAGGAGATACCGCAAGACGTTTCTGTAGATTGGGCACAGCGCTCTGCAGGGTGTTAGCAGAGACTTTCCCGGGACAGTGAAACCCTATGTCAGAGACACTGAGAAGAAGCCCCAATGTTCCCTCCAGGCACTTTCAGTGTGGGTGCCTTCTCCACGTGGTTCCTGGTTTCCCTGCAGCGCTGAAGAGAATGTTAGCAAAGAGGTAACCGGCACAGCGAAAACAGTACTCAAAGACAGGGAGAGCAAGCTCTCTCTTGGCACTTTGGATGTGGGACATACAGCGAGATGTTTGCTGCTTTTGCGTTTGGCTGTTGGGAGATTTACAGCACAAAGATATCTAGTTGATTTGAAGCAGTTCCGAGAAAGTCTAAACATAATCGCCACTTCTCCCTCCTGGCACTTTCCATGTGGGAGATATAGCAGGATGTATATTGGTTTTGAGGACAACTCAATGGACAGTGTAGGGAGAAAAGTTCCTGGCTCCTTGAATGCCGTTCCTGGAGACACTGCGATCAATGAGGGAGATATGTCAAGATGTGTGTTGGTTTTGAGGACGGCTCTCTGGAGAGTCTTAGCAAAGAGGTCACAGGGATAATCAGAGCAATTCTCAGAGACACTGAGAACAAGCTCGACAATTCCCTCCTGGCACTTTCCCTGTAGGAGATACCGCAAGACGTTTCTGTAGATTGGGCACAGCGCTCTGCAGGGTGTTAGCAGAGACTTTCCCGGGACAGTGAAACCCTATGTCAGAGACACTGAGAAGAAGCCCCAATGTTCCCTCCAGGCACTTTCAGTGTGGGTGCCTTCTCCACGTGGTTCCTGGTTTCCCTGCAGCGCTGAAGAGAATGTTAGCAAAGAGGTAACCGGCACAGCGAAAACAGTACTCAAAGACAGGGAGAGCAAGCTCTCTCTTGGCACTTTGGATGTGGGACATACAGCGAGATGTTTGCTGCTTTTGCGTTTGGCTGTTGGGAGATTTACAGCACAAAGATATCTAGTTGATTTGAAGCAGTTCCGAGAAAGTCTAAACATAATCGCCACTTCTCCCTCCTGGCACTTTCCATGTGGGAGATATAGCAGGATGTATATTGGTTTTGAGGACAACTCAATGGACAGTGTAGGGAGAAAAGTTCCTGGCTCCTTGAATGCCGTTCCTGGAGACACTGCGATCAATGTGGGAGATATGTCAAGATGTGTGTTGGTTTTGAGGACGGCTCTCTGGAGAGTCTTAGCAAAGAGGTCACAGGGATAATCAGAGCAATTCTCAGAGACACTGAGAACAAGCTCGACAATTCCCTCCTGGCACTTTCCCTGTAGGAGATACCGCAAGACGTTTCTGTAGATTGGGCACAGCGCTCTGCAGGGTGTTAGCAGAGACTTTCCCGGGACAGTGAAACCCTATGTCAGAGACACTGAGAAGAAGCCCCAATGTTCCCTCCAGGCACTTTCAGTGTGGGTGCCTTCTCCACGTGGTTCCTGGTTTCCCTGCAGCGCTGAAGAGAATGTTAGCAAAGAGGTAACCGGGACAGCGAAAACAGTACTCAAAGACAGGGAGAGCAAGCTCTCTCTTGGCACTTTGGATGTGGGACATACAGCGAGATGTTTGCTGCTTTTGCGTTTGGCTGTTGGGAGATTTACAGCACAAAGATATCTAGTTGATTTGAAGCAGTTCCGATAAAGTCTAAACATAATCGCCACTTCTCCCTCCTGGCACTTTCCATGTGGGAGATATAGCAGGATGTATATTGGTTTTGAGGACAACTCAATGGACAGTGTAGGGAGAAAAGTTCCTGGCTCCTTGAATGCCGTTCATGGAGACACTGCGATCAATGTGGGAGATATGTCAAGATGTGTGTTGGTTTTGAGGACGGCTCTCTGGAGAGTCTTAGCAAAGAGGTCACAGGGATAATCAGAGCAATTCTCAGAGACACTGAGAACAAGATGGACAGTTCCCTCCTGGCACTTTCCCTGTAGGAGATACCGCAAGACGTTTCTGTAGATTGGGCACAGCGCTCTGCAGGGTGTTAGCAGAGACTTTCCCGGGACAGTGAAACCCTATGTCAGAGACACTGAGAAGAAGCCCCAATGTTCCCTCCAGGCACTTTCAGTGTGGGTGCCTTCTCCACGTGGTTCCTGGTTTCCCTGCAGCGCTGAAGAGAATGTTAGCAAAGAGGTAACCGGGACAGTGAAAACAGTACTCAAAGACAGGGAGAGCAAGCTCTCTCTTGGCACTTTGGATGTGGGACATACAGCGAGATGTTTGCTGCTTTTGCGTTTGGCTGTTGGGAGATTTACAGCACAAAGATATCTAGTTGATTTGAAGCAGTTCCGAGAAAGTCTAAACATAATCGCCACTTCTCCCTCCTGGCACTTTCCATGTGGGAGATATAGCAGGATGTATATTGGTTTTGAGGACAACTCAATGGACAGTGTAGGGAGAAAAGTTCCTGGCTCCTTGAATGCCGTTCCTGGAGACACTGCGATCAATGTGGGAGATATGTCAAGATGTGTGTTGGTTTTGAGGACGGCTCTCTGGAGAGTCTTAGCAAAGAGGTCACAGGGATAATCAGAGCAATTCTCAGAGACACTGAGAACAAGATGGACAGTTCCCTCCTGGCACTTTCCCTGTAGGAGATACCGCAAGACGTTTCTGTAGATTGGGCACAGCGCTCTGCAGGGTGTTAGCAGAGACTTTCCCGGGACAGTGAAACCCTATGTCAGAGACACTGAGAAGAAGCCCCAATGTTCCCTCCAGGCACTTTCAGTGTGGGTGCCTTCTCCACGTGGTTCCTGGTTTCCCTGCAGCGCTGAAGAGAATGTTAGCAAAGAGGTAACCGGCACAGCGAAAACAGTACTCAAAGACAGGGAGAGCAAGCTCTCTCTTGGCACTTTGGATGTGGGACATACAGCGAGATGTTTGCTGCTTTTGCGTTTGGCTGTTGGGAGATTTACAGCACAAAGATATCTAGTTGATTTGAAGCAGTTCCGAGAAAGTCTAAACATAATCGCCACTTCTCCCTCCTGGCACTTTCCATGTGGGAGATATAGCAGGATGTATATTGGTTTTGAGGACAACTCAATGGACAGTGTAGGGAGAAAAGTTCCTGGCTCCTTGAATGCCGTTCCTGGAGACACTGCGATCAATGTGGGAGATATGTCAAGATGTGTGTTGGTTTTGAGGACGGCTCTCTGGAGAGTCTTAGCAAAGAGGTCACAGGGATAATCAGAGCAATTCTCAGAGACACTGAGAACAAGATGGACAGTTCCCTCCTGGCACTTTCCCTGTAGGAGATACCGCAAGACGTTTCTGTAGATTGGGCACAGCGCTCTGCAGGGTGTTAGCAGAGACTTTCCCGGGACAGTGAAACCCTATGTCAGAGACACTGAGAAGAAGCCCCAATGTTCCCTCCAGGCACTTTCAGTGTGGGTGCCTTCTCCACGTGGTTCCTGGTTTCCCTGCAGCGCTGAAGAGAATGTTAGCAAAGAGGTAACCGGCACAGCGAAAACAGTACTCAAAGACAGGGAGAGCAAGCTCTCTCTTGGCACTTTGGATGTGGGACATACAGCGAGATGTTTGCTGCTTTTGCGTTTGGCTGTTGGGAGATTTACAGCACAAAGATATCTAGTTGATTTGAAGCAGTTCCGAGAAAGTCTAAACATAATCGCCACTTCTCCCTCCTGGCACTTTCCATGTGGGAGATATAGCAGGATGTATATTGGTTTTGAGGACAACTCAATGGACAGTGTAGGGAGAAAAGTTCCTGGCTCCTTGAATGCCGTTCCTGGAGACACTGCGATCAATGTGGGAGATATGTCAAGATGTGTGTTGGTTTTGAGGACGGCTCTCTGGAGAGTCTTAGCAAAGAGGTCACAGGGATAATCAGAGCAATTCTCAGAGACACTGAGAACAAGATGGACAATTCCCTCCTGGCACTTTCCCTGTAGGAGATACCGCAAGACGTTTCTGTAGATTGGGCACAGCGCTCTGCAGGGTGTTAGCAGAGACTTTCCCGGGACAGTGAAACCCTATGTCAGAGACACTGAGAAGAAGCCCCAATGTTCCCTCCAGGCACTTTCAGTGTGGGTGCCTTCTCCACGTGGTTCCTGGTTTCCCTGCAGCGCTGAAGAGAATGTTAGCAAAGAGGTAACCGGCACAGCGAAAACAGTACTCAAAGACAGGGAGAGCAAGCTCTCTCTTGGCACTTTGGATGTGGGACATACAGCGAGATGTTTGCTGCTTTTGCGTTTGGCTGTTGGGAGATTTACAGCACAAAGATATCTAGTTGATTTGAAGCAGTTCCGAGAAAGTCTAAACATAATCGCCACTTCTCCCTCCTGGCACTTTCCATGTGGGAGATATAGCAGGATGTATATTGGTTTTGAGGACAACTCAATGGACAGTGTAGGGAGAAAAGTTCCTGGCTCCTTGAATGCCGTTCCTGGAGACACTGCGATCAATGTGGGAGATATGTCAAGATGTGTGTTGGTTTTGAGGACGGCTCTCTGGAGAGTCTTAGCAAAGAGGTCACAGGGATAATCAGAGCAATTCTCAGAGACACTGAGAACAAGCTCGACAATTCCCTCCTGGCACTTTCCCTGTAGGAGATACCGCAAGACGTTTCTGTAGATTGGGCACAGCGCTCTGCAGGGTGTTAGCAGAGACTTTCCCGGGACAGTGAAACCCTATGTCAGAGACACTGAGAAGAAGCCCCAATGTTCCCTCCAGGCACTTTCAGTGTGGGTGCCTTCTCCACGTGGTTCCTGGTTTCCCTGCAGCGCTGAAGAGAATGTTAGCAAAGAGGTAACCGGCACAGCGAAAACAGTACTCAAAGACAGGGAGAGCAAGCTCTCTCTTGGCACTTTGGATGTGGGACATACAGCGAGATGTTTGCTGCTTTTGCGTTTGGCTGTTGGGAGATTTACAGCACAAAGATATCTAGTTGATTTGAAGCAGTTCCGAGAAAGTCTAAACATAATCGCCACTTCTCCCTCCTGGCACTTTCCATGTGGGAGATATAGCAGGATGTATATTGGTTTTGAGGACAACTCAATGGACAGTGTAGGGAGAAAAGTTCCTGGCTCCTTGAATGCCGTTCCTGGAGACACTGCGATCAATGTGGGAGATATGTCAAGATGTGTGTTGGTTTTGAGGACGGCTCTCTGGAGAGTCTTAGCAAAGAGGTCACAGGGATAATCAGAGCAATTCTCAGAGACACTGAGAACAAGCTCGACAATTCCCTCCTGGCACTTTCCCTGTAGGAGATACCGCAAGACGTTTCTGTAGATTGGGCACAGCGCTCTGCAGGGTGTTAGCAGAGACTTTCCCGGGACAGTGAAACCCTATGTCAGAGACACTGAGAAGAAGCCCCAATGTTCCCTCCAGGCACTTTCAGTGTGGGTGCCTTCTCCACGTGGTTCCTGGTTTCCCTGCAGCGCTGAAGAGAATGTTAGCAAAGAGGTAACCGGCACAGCGAAAACAGTACTCAAAGACAGGGAGAGCAAGCTCTCTCTTGGCACTTTGGATGTGGGACATACAGCGAGATGTTTGCTGCTTTTGCGTTTGGCTGTTGGGAGATTTACAGCACAAAGATATCTAGTTGATTTGAAGCAGTTCCGAGAAAGTCTAAACATAATCGCCACTTCTCCCTCCTGGCACTTTCCATGTGGGAGATATAGCAGGATGTATATTGGTTTTGAGGACAACTCAATGGACAGTGTAGGGAGAAAAGTTCCTGGCTCCTTGAATGCCGTTCCTGGAGACACTGCGATCAATGTGGGAGATATGTCAAGATGTGTGTTGGTTTTGAGGACGGCTCTCTGGAGAGTCTTAGCAAAGAGGTCACAGGGATAATCAGAGCAATTCTCAGAGACACTGAGAACAAGATGGACAGTTCCCTCCTGGCACTTTCCCTGTAGGAGATACCGCAAGACGTTTCTGTAGATTGGGCACAGCGCTCTGCAGGGTGTTAGCAGAGACTTTCCCGGGACAGTGAAACCCTATGTCAGAGACACTGAGAAGAAGCCCCAATGTTCCCTCCAGGCACTTTC
The DNA here is from genome assembly GCF_963924245.1 of Chroicocephalus ridibundus. Taxonomy (NCBI): domain Eukaryota; kingdom Metazoa; phylum Chordata; class Aves; order Charadriiformes; family Laridae; genus Chroicocephalus; species Chroicocephalus ridibundus. The sequence goes on from NW_026961745.1 coordinate 25,710, forward strand.
AGTGTGGGTGCCTTCTCCACGTGGTTCCTGGTTTCCCTGCAGCGCTGAAGAGAATGTTAGCAAAGAGGTAACCGGGACAGTGAAAACAGTACTCAAAGACAGGGAGAGCAAGCTCTCTCTTGGCACTTTGGATGTGGGACATACAGCGAGATGTTTGCTGCTTTTGCGTTTGGCTGTTGGGAGATTTACAGCACAAAGATATCTAGTTGATTTGAAGCAGTTCCGAGAAAGTCTAAACATAATCGCCACTTCTCCCTCCTGGCACTTTCCATGTGGGAGATATAGCAGGATGTATATTGGTTTTGAGGACAACTCAATGGACAGTGTAGGGAGAAAAGTTCCTGGCTCCTTGAATGCCGTTCCTGGAGACACTGCGATCAATGAGGGAGATATGTCAAGATGTGTGTTGGTTTTGAGGACGGCTCTCTGGAGAGTCTTAGCAAAGAGGTCACAGGGATAATCAGAGCAATTCTCAGAGACACTGAGAACAAGATGGACAGTTCCCTCCTGGCACTTTCCCTGTAGGAGATACCGCAAGACGTTTCTGTAGATTGGGCACAGCGCTCTGCAGGGTGTTAGCAGAGACTTTCCCGGGACAGTGAAACCCTATGTCAGAGACACTGAGAAGAAGCCCCAATGTTCCCTCCAGGCACTTTCAGTGTGGGTGCCTTCTCCACGTGGTTCCTGGTTTCCCTGCAGCGCTGAAGAGAATGTTAGCAAAGAGGTAACCGGCACAGCGAAAACAGTACTCAAAGACAGGGAGAGCAAGCTCTCTCTTGGCACTTTGGATGTGGGACATACAGCGAGATGTTTGCTGCTTTTGCGTTTGGCTGTTGGGAGATTTACAGCACAAAGATATCTAGTTGATTTGAAGCAGTTCCGAGAAAGTCTAAACATAATCGCCACTTCTCCCTCCTGGCACTTTCCATGTGGGAGATATAGCAGGATGTATATTGGTTTTGAGGACAACTCAATGGACAGTGTAGGGAGAAAAGTTCCTGGCTCCTTGAATGCCGTTCCTGGAGACACTGCGATCAATGTGGGAGATATGTCAAGATGTGTGTTGGTTTTGAGGACGGCTCTCTGGAGAGTCTTAGCAAAGAGGTCACAGGGATAATCAGAGCAATTCTCAGAGACACTGAGAACAAGCTCGACAATTCCCTCCTGGCACTTTCCCTGTAGGAGATACCGCAAGACGTTTCTGTAGATTGGGCACAGCGCTCTGCAGGGTGTTAGCAGAGACTTTCCCGGGACAGTGAAACCCTATGTCAGAGACACTGAGAAGAAGCCCCAATGTTCCCTCCAGGCACTTTCAGTGTGGGTGCCTTCTCCACGTGGTTCCTGGTTTCCCTGCAGCGCTGAAGAGAATGTTAGCAAAGAGGTAACCGGCACAGCGAAAACAGTACTCAAAGACAGGGAGAGCAAGCTCTCTCTTGGCACTTTGGATGTGGGACATACAGCGAGATGTTTGCTGCTTTTGCGTTTGGCTGTTGGGAGATTTACAGCACAAAGATATCTAGTTGATTTGAAGCAGTTCCGAGAAAGTCTAAACATAATCGCCACTTCTCCCTCCTGGCACTTTCCATGTGGGAGATATAGCAGGATGTATATTGGTTTTGAGGACAACTCAATGGACAGTGTAGGGAGAAAAGTTCCTGGCTCCTTGAATGCCGTTCCTGGAGACACTGCGATCAATGTGGGAGATATGTCAAGATGTGTGTTGGTTTTGAGGACGGCTCTCTGGAGAGTCTTAGCAAAGAGGTCACAGGGATAATCAGAGCAATTCTCAGAGACACTGAGAACAAGCTCGACAATTCCCTCCTGGCACTTTCCCTGTAGGAGATACCGCAAGACGTTTCTGTAGATTGGGCACAGCGCTCTGCAGGGTGTTAGCAGAGACTTTCCCGGGACAGTGAAACCCTATGTCAGAGACACTGAGAAGAAGCCCCAATGTTCCCTCCAGGCACTTTCAGTGTGGGTGCCTTCTCCACGTGGTTCCTGGTTTCCCTGCAGCGCTGAAGAGAATGTTAGCAAAGAGGTAACCGGCACAGCGAAAACAGTACTCAAAGACAGGGAGAGCAAGCTCTCTCTTGGCACTTTGGATGTGGGACATACAGCGAGATGTTTGCTGCTTTTGCGTTTGGCTGTTGGGAGATTTACAGCACAAAGATATCTAGTTGATTTGAAGCAGTTCCGAGAAAGTCTAAACATAATCGCCACTTCTCCCTCCTGGCACTTTCCATGTGGGAGATATAGCAGGATGTATATTGGTTTTGAGGACAACTCAATGGACAGTGTAGGGAGAAAAGTTCCTGGCTCCTTGAATGCCGTTCCTGGAGACACTGCGATCAATGTGGGAGATATGTCAAGATGTGTGTTTGTTTTGAGGACGGCTCTCTGGAGAGTCTTAGCAAAGAGGTCACAGGGATAATCAGAGCAATTCTCAGAGACACTGAGAACAAGATGGACAGTTCCCTCCTGGCACTTTCCCTGTAGGAGATACCGCAAGACGTTTCTGTAGATTGGGCACAGCGCTCTGCAGGGTGTTAGCAGAGACTTTCCCGGGACAGTGAAACCCTATGTCAGAGACACTGAGAAGAAGCCCCAATGTTCCCTCCAGGCACTTTCAGTGTGGGTGCCTTCTCCACGTGGTTCCTGGTTTCCCTGCAGCGCTGAAGAGAATGTTAGCAAAGAGGTAACCGGCACAGCGAAAACAGTACTCAAAGAGAGGGAGAGCAAGCTCTCTCTTGGCACTTTGGATGTGGGACATACAGCGAGATGTTTGCTGCTTTTGCGTTTGGCTGTTGGGAGATTTACAGCACAAAGATATCTAGTTGATTTGAAGCAGTTCCGAGAAAGTCTAAACATAATCGCCACTTCTCCCTCCTGGCACTTTCCATGTGGGAGATATAGCAGGATGTATATTGGTTTTGAGGACAACTCAATGGACAGTGTAGGGAGAAAAGTTCCTGGCTCCTTGAATGCCGTTCCTGGAGACACTGCGATCAATGTGGGAGATATGTCAAGATGTGTGTTGGTTTTGAGGACGGCTCTCTGGAGAGTCTTAGCAAAGAGGTCACAGGGATAATCAGAGCAATTCTCAGAGACACTGAGAACAAGCTCGACAATTCCCTCCTGGCACTTTCCCTGTAGGAGATACCGCAAGACGTTTCTGTAGATTGGGCACAGCGCTCTGCAGGGTGTTAGCAGAGACTTTCCCGGGACAGTGAAACCCTATGTCAGAGACACTGAGAAGAAGCCCCAATGTTCCCTCCAGGCACTTTCAGTGTGGGTGCCTTCTCCACGTGGTTCCTGGTTTCCCTGCAGCGCTGAAGAGAATGTTAGCAAAGAGGTAACCGGCACAGCGAAAACAGTACTCAAAGACAGGGAGAGCAAGCTCTCTCTTGGCACTTTGGATGTGGGACATACAGCGAGATGTTTGCTGCTTTTGCGTTTGGCTGTTGGGAGATTTACAGCACAAAGATATCTAGTTGATTTGAAGCAGTTCCGAGAAAGTCTAAACATAATCGCCACTTCTCCCTCCTGGCACTTTCCATGTGGGAGATATAGCAGGATGTATATTGGTTTTGAGGACAACTCAATGGACAGTGTAGGGAGAAAAGTTCCTGGCTCCTTGAATGCCGTTCCTGGAGACACTGCGATCAATGTGGGAGATATGTCAAGATGTGTGTTGGTTTTGAGGACGGCTCTCTGGAGAGTCTTAGCAAAGAGGTCACAGGGATAATCAGAGCAATTCTCAGAGACACTGAGAACAAGCTCGACAATTCCCTCCTGGCACTTTCCCTGTAGGAGATACCGCAAGACGTTTCTGTAGATTGGGCACAGCGCTCTGCAGGGTGTTAGCAGAGACTTTCCCGGGACAGTGAAACCCTATGTCAGAGACACTGAGAAGAAGCCCCAATGTTCCCTCCAGGCACTTTCAGTGTGGGTGCCTTCTCCACGTGGTTCCTGGTTTCCCTGCAGCGCTGAAGAGAATGTTAGCAAAGAGGTAACCGGCACAGCGAAAACAGTACTCAAAGACAGGGAGAGCAAGCTCTCTCTTGGCACTTTGGATGTGGGACATACAGCGAGATGTTTGCTGCTTTTGCGTTTGGCTGTTGGGAGATTTACAGCACAAAGATATCTAGTTGATTTGAAGCAGTTCCGAGAAAGTCTAAACATAATCGCCACTTCTCCCTCCTGGCACTTTCCATGTGGGAGTGTCCTGGTTCCGGTGGGGATAGGGTTAATTTTCCCTGGTATTCCATGCCATGTGAGCCACGCCCACCCTGAGCTGCCGGGGGAGGGGACAGGGAGTTGCTGCTTAAAAGCGGGCTGGGGCGTCCCGGGGCCGGCCGGTCGGGAGCGGCGGGGAGCGGCGGTTCCGTAATCGCGTTTGTATATTCCCCTACCCGTGTTGTTGTTGTTGTTGTTTGCCTGTTCCCTCTGCTGTTCTGTTAAACTGCCTTTGTCCCAAACCAAGAGTCTTGCCTTTTCTTACGATCCTTCCTCTATTAGGAAGGCACGTGCGAGCGGCACGTGGTTTTTTGTTGCCATCTGAGGCTAAACCACGACAGTCCTTTTTGGCGCCCAACGTGGGGCACGAAGGGTTGAGATAACGACAGAATCCAACTAGAACGTGGAAAAAACGGTTTTGGTTTTTTTTTTTTTTTTCTTTTTTCTTCTTGTATGCATTTATTTTATTAGGTAAATAGTCACTGGTCATCATGTTGCTTGGTTTGTTCTCATGGCTGTGTTACATAAATTCCTATATGGCTTATGTACTCCCTGCGATGCTGTTTACCATGTCTGGAAGAGGGATGAGGATTATCATTCTGCTGTCCTGTGCGATATCTGTTTATGATATGATAACATCACTGTTCAGACGGCTGTTTTGGGGTGTTTATGTGGTTTTGTTGTCCTGTCCGTACATTGGACACTGTCTCTCAGAATTTGTTAATAGTTTCCCCAGCCCTTTTGCCTCCCTTTTCTCCTTCGGGTCAGGTATGACAGCTTTTGAGAATCTTGAATATCCTTGGGATACTCAAACCAGCGTGTTCCTAGTGTTATGTCTCCTGAATACGTTCCAGGTCTTGTTTAGGATTAAGCAACTATTTAAGACTACCACCCGGAGATCTGCTCCGAGGCTGGATAGTCAGGGGTGGCATGGCATGTGGGAGAGCATGGGCAGGTACCTAGAGAACTACTCACCTCCAATGGTCTGGGACTTCACCCCTGAACAATTACAGGACCCTGATAAAGTGGTAGAATATTTGAAGGGAAAATGCTGTGGCTATTCTAGAGAGGCACAACTCACTGCACTGTGCTGGGCCCTGGCCAGTATCTACCAGGCACTGCTCAGAATTATGCAGCACCCTCAAGGGGAAGAGATGGAAACCAGACTGGCGGCCCCTGCGGCGGCCCCTGCGGCGGCCCCTGCGGCTACTGCAGCCCCTGCGGCGGCCCCTGCGGCTACTGCAGCCCCTGCGGCGGCCCCTGCGGCTACTGCAGCCCCTGCGGCGGCCCCTGCGGCTACTGCAACCCCTGCGGCAGACACTGCGGCTACTGCAACCCCTGCAGCAGACAATGCGGCTACTGCAACCCCCGTGGTAGCCACTGCCACTGAACCAGGAAACCAACCCGTGCCGGTATCAGTTGCCCCCATACAGAAGAAGAAGTACACAAAGAAATCAGTTCGTTTAGTAAGAGATGATGATGAACCAGGGCCATCACGAGAGCAGGAGGAAGAGGCAGAACCAGAGATAATTACTCGATCCCTATCCTTGAGTGAGCTGCGGGATATGCGAAAAGATTTCAGCCGACTTTCAGGCGAGCACATTGTCACCTGGCTGCTCCGGTGCTGGGATAATGGGGCCAGTAGCCTGGAATTAGAGGGTAGGGAGGCCAGGCAGCTGGGATCCCTGTCTAGGGAAGGCGGCATTGACAAGGCAATTGGGAAAAAGACCCAAGCCCTCAGCCTCTGGAAACGACTCCTGTCAGGTGTGAGGGAGAGGTACCCCTTCAGTGAGGATGTTGTATGTCAGCCAAGCAAGTGGACTACCATGGAAAGAGGTATCCAGTACCTGAGAGAATTAGCCGTGCGGGAGATGATTTATTATGACTTGGACAATGCCGACTTACCCACAGACCCTGATGAGGTGCGATGCACAAGGCCCATGTGGCGGAAGTTTGTACGGAGCGCACCATCGTCATATGCCAACTCCCTGGCAGTAATGGAATGGAAAGGTGAAGAGGGACCAACAGTGGATGAGGTAGCTGGCCGGCTCCGGCGATATGAAGAAAGTCTCTCTTCCCCCCTTGTCTCAGCTGTGGAGAAATTGTCGCGGAAGGTCCAGCAACTTGAAGAGAATATGTTCTATTCCCCACCTGCACGGGCCAGCATCTCAGCTATTAGAAGCAGGCATTTCCCCACTCAAGAGAGAGAGTACAGAGGGTACACACCACGAGGCACCCTGTGGTTCTACCTGCAGGACCACGGAGAGGACATGAGGAAGTGGGATGGACGACCTACTTCGATCCTGCGGACACGGGTACAGGAGTTGCAAGGAAGGACAACCACAAAAGGGGATCCCTCCAGGAAAAGTGCCGCCCCAGTTTCCAGTGGGCCGTTCCCCAGACAAAGCAGAAGGCCTGATCTTGCTTCTGATCCTCTTGAAGGAACTTCCAAGTCATTTCTGCAAGAAGTGAGTAATGGATACTATGACGAGTATTAGGGGGGCCCTGCCTCCGGCCAGGTGGAGGAAAGGGACAACCGGGTTTATTGGACGGTGTGGATTCGATGGCCTGGCACATCAGACCCACAGGAGTATAAGGCTCTAGTGGACACGGGTGCGCAGTGTACTTTAATACCATCAAGCTATAGAGGGGCAGAACCCATTTGTATTTCTGGGGTGACAGGGGGATCCCAAGAGTTGACTGTACTGGAGGCAGAAGTGAGCCTAACTGGGAATGAGTGGCAAAAGCATCCCATTGTGACTGGCCCAGAGGCTCCATGCATCCTTGGTATAGATTACCTCAGGAGAGGGTATTTTAAGGACCCAAAAGGGTACCGCTGGGCCTTTGGCATAGCTGCTTTGGAGACAGAGGAAGTTAAACAGTTGTCTGCCTTGCCTGGTCTCTCGGAGGATTCTTCTGTTGTGGGGTTATTGAGGGTCAAAGAACAACAGGTGCCGATTGCTACCACAACGGTGCATCGGCGACAGTATCGCACTAACCGAGACTCTCTGATTCCCATCCATGAGCTGATTCGTCAACTAGAGGTTCAAGGAGTGATCAGCAAGACTCACTCCCCCTTTAACAGTCCCATATGGCCGGTGCGAAAATCTAGTGGAGAGTGGAGGCTAACTGTAGACTATCGTGGTCTGAATGAAGTCACGCCACCGCTGAGTGCTGCCGTGCCGGACATGCTAGAACTGCAGTACGAACTGGAGTCCAAGGCAGCCAAATGGTATGCCACGATTGATATAGCGAATGCATTCTTCTCAATCCCTTTGGCAGCAGAGTGCAGGCCACAGTTTGCTTTCACTTGGAGGGGCGTCCAATACACCTGGAATCGACTGCCCCAGGGGTGGAAACACAGTCCCACCATTTGCCATGGACTGATCCAGACTGCACTGGAACAGGGTGAAGCTCCAGAACATCTGCAGTACATTGATGACATCATTGTATGGGGAAACACAGCAGAAGAAGTTTTTGAAAAAGGGAGTAAAATAGTCCAAATCCTTCTGAACGCTGGTTTTGCTATAAAGCGAAGTAAGGTCAAGGGACCTGCGCAGGAGATCCAGTTTTTAGGAATAAAATGGCAAGATGGACGCCGTCAGATTCCAATGGATGTGATCAACAAAATAGCAGCTATGTCTCCACCAACTAGTAAAAAGGAAACACAGGCTTTCTTAGGTATTGTGGGTTTTTGGAGAATGCATATCCCAGATTACAGTCAAATTGTAAGCCCTCTGTATCAAGTAACCCGGAAGAAGAATGATTTTAAATGGGGTCCTGAGCAACGACAAGCTTTTGAACAAATCAAACAGGAAATAGTCCATGCAGTGGCCCTGGGGCCAGTCCGGGCAGGACAAGATGTTAAAAATGTGCTCTATACCGCAGCCGGGGAGAACGGCCCTACCTGGAGCCTCTGGCAGAAAGCACCAGGGGAGACTCGAGGTCGACCCCTAGGGTTTTGGAGTCGTGGATATAGAGGATCCGAAGCCCGCTACACTCCAACAGAAAAAGAGATATTGGCAGCATATGAAGGGGTTCGAGCTGCTTCGGAAGTAGTTGGTACAGAAGCACAGCTCCTCTTAGCACCTCGACTGCCGGTGCTGGGTTGGATGTTCAAAGAAAGGGTCCCCACCACACATCATGCAACCGATGCTACATGGAGTAAGTGGATTGCACTGATCACGCAGCGAACTCGAATGGGAAACCCCAGTCGCCCAGGAATTCTGGAAGTGATCATGGACTGGCCAGAAGGCAAGGATTTCGGAATGTCACCAGAGGAGGAGGTGACGCGTGCAGAAGAGGCCCCACCATATAATAAACTGCCAGAAAATGAGAAGAAATATGCCCTGTTCACTGATGGGTCCTGCCGTATTGTGGGAAAGCATCGAAAGTGGAAGGCTGCTGTGTGGAGTCCTACACGACGGGTTGCAGAAGCCAGTGAGGGACAGGGTGAATCGAGCCAGTTTGCAGAGGTGAAGGCTATTCAGCTGGCTTTGGACATTGCTGAGCGAGAAAAATGGCCAGTACTTTATCTCTACACTGACTCATGGATGGTGGCAAATGCTCTGTGAGGGTGGTTACAGCAGTGGAAGCAGGGCAATTGGCAGCGCAGAGGCAAACCCATCTGGGCTGCTGACCTATGGCAAGATATTGCTGCCCAGATAGAGAATCTGGTTGTGAAAGTACGTCACGTAGATGCCCATGTACCGAAGAATAGGGCCACGGAGGAACATCAGAACAACCAGCAGGTGGATCGGGCCGCCAGGATCGAAGTGGCTCAGGTGGATCTGGACTGGCAACGTAAGGGTGAACTATTCATAGCTCGGTGGGCCCATGACTCCTCAGGCCATCAAGGGAGAGATGCAACATATAGATGGGCTCGTGACCGAGGGGTGGACTTGACCATGGACGCTATTGCACAAGTCATCCATGAATGTGAGACATGCGCTGCGATCAAACAAGCCAAGCGTTTGAAGCCTCTTTGGTATGGAGGGCGATGGCTGAAATACAAATATGGGGAGGCCTGGCAGATTGATTATATCACACTGCCACAAACCCGTCAAGGCAAGCGCTACGTGCTCACAATGGTGGAAGCAACCACTGGATGGCTGGAAACATACCCTGTGCCCCATGCCACTGCCCGGAACACTATCCTGGGCCTTGAAAAGCAAGTCCTGTGGCGACATGGTACCCCAGAGAGAATTGAGTCGAACAACGGGACTCATTTCCGAAACAGCCTCATAGACACCTGGGCCAAAGAGCATGGTATCGAGTGGGTGTATCACATCCCCTATCACGCACCAGCCTCTGGGAAGATAGAACGATACAATGGACTGTTAAAAACTACACTGAGAGCAATGGGTGGTGGGACTTTCAAACACTGGGATACACATTTAGCAAAAGCTACCTGGCTAGTTAACACCAGGGGATCTAACAATCGGGCTGGCCCTGCCCAATCAAAACTTCCACGTACTGTAGAAGGGGATAAAGTCCCCGTAGTGCACATGAAGAATATGCTAGGGAAGACAGTCTGGGTTACTCCTGCCTCAGGCAAAGGCAAACCCATCCGTGGGATTGCTTTTGCCCAAGGACCTGGGTGCACTTGGTGGGTGATGCGGCAGGATGGGGAAGTCCGATGTGTACCTTATGGGGATCTGATTTTGGGCGAGAATAGCCAATGAATTAGATTGTGTGCTGTTAATTGCTAAGTAACACTGTCATTGTATGTCCTCATTGCTATAATTACTATCAGTTGTACTACAAGTAAGGCACAGGGATGATGGGATAAGAACTGATCTCAACAGCTGGCGCCCAGCAGTTTCCTCAAGATCTAAATCTTCAGCCCACGGACCGCGTGCATGAGCCACACCAGGTGCACCAGCCACAAGCTCCGAAAAATACAGCATGCAACAGACCAGCACCACCCAGCATCTCACCTGCCCTGAGAGACTGTTCTAACAGATGGAGCCCAAAGCCGTGGATTAAAAGAACTCAACGGACACTTTGGAGGGATGACCCATAAACTAAGGGCATTATATGTGTGTATATATATATATATATATATAACAGGGGAAAGTGGTGGCAATTCATTGGAACCTGCTGGGCGTGGCATAGATGGTATGGAATAAGGGGTGGATAATGTCCTGGTTCCGGTGGGGATAGGGTTAATTTTCCCTGGTATTCCATGCCATGTGAGCCACGCCCACCCTGAGCTGCCGGGGGAGGGGACAGGGAGTTGCTGCTTAAAAGCGGGCTGGGGCGTCCCGGGGCCGGCCGGTCGGGAGCGGCGGGGAGCGGCGGTTCCGTAATCGCGTTTGTATATTCCCCTACCCGTGTTGTTGTTGTTGTTGTTTGCCTGTTCCCTCTGCTGTTCTGTTAAACTGCCTTTGTCCCAAACCAAGAGTCTTGCCTTTTCTTACGATCCTTCCTCTATTAGGAAGGCACGTGCGAGCGGCACGTGGTTTTTTGTTGCCATCTGAGGCTAAACCACGACAGGGAGATATAGCAGGATGTATATTGGTTTTGAGGACAACTCAATGGACAGTGTAGGGAGAAAAGTTCCTGGCTCCTTGAATGCCGTTCCTGGAGACACTGCGATCAATGAGGGAGATATGTCAAGATGTGTGTTGGTTTTGAGGACGGCTCTCTGGAGAGTCTTAGCAAAGAGGTCACAGGGATAATCAGAGCAATTCTCAGAGACACTGAGAACAAGATGGACAGTTCCCTCCTGGCACTTTCCCTGTAGGAGATACCGCAAGACGTTTCTGTAGATTGGGCACAGCGCTCTGCAGGGTGTTAGCAGAGACTTTCCCGGGACAGTGAAACCCTATGTCAGAGACACTGAGAAGAAGCCCCAATGTTCCCTCCAGGCACTTTCAGTGTGGGTGCCTTCTCCACGTGGTTCCTGGTTTCCCTGCAGCGCTGAAGAGAATGTTAGCAAAGAGGTAACCGGCACAGCGAAAACAGTACTCAAAGACAGGGAGAGCAAGCTCTCTCTTGGCACTTTGGATGTGGGACATACAGCGAGATGTTTGCTGCTTTTGCGTTTGGCTGTTGGGAGATTTACAGCACAAAGATATCTAGTTGATTTGAAGCAGTTCCGAGAAAGTCTAAACATAATCGCCACTTCTCCCTCCTGGCACTTTCCATGTGGGAGATATAGCAGGATGTATATTGGTTTTGAGGACAACTCAATGGACAGTGTAGGGAGAAAAGTTCCTGGCTCCTTGAATGCCGTTCCTGGAGACACTGCGATCAATGTGGGAGATATGTCAAGATGTGTGTTGGTTTTGAGGACGGCTCTCTGGAGAGTCTTAGCAAAGAGGTCACAGGGATAATCAGAGCAATTCTCAGAGACACTGAGAACAAGATGGACAGTTCCCTCCTGGCACTTTCCCTGTAGGAGATACCGCAAGACGTTTCTGTAGATTGGGCACAGCGCTCTGCAGGGTGTTAGCAGAGACTTTCCCGGGACAGTGAAACCCTATGTCAGAGACACTGAGAAGAAGCCCCAATGTTCCCTCCAGGCACTTTCAGTGTGGGTGCCTTCTCCACGTGGTTCCTGGTTTCCCTGCAGCGCTGAAGAGAATGTTAGCAAAGAGGTAACCGGCACAGCGAAAACAGTACTCAAAGACAGGGAGAGCAAGCTCTCTCTTGGCACTTTGGATGTGGGACATACAGCGAGATGTTTGCTGCTTTTGCGTTTGGCTGTTGGGAGATTTACAGCACAAAGATATCTAGTTGATTTGAAGCAGTTCCGAGAAAGTCTAAACATAATCGCCACTTCTCCCTCCTGGCACTTTCCATGTGGGAGATATAGCAGGATGTATATTGGTTTTGAGGACAACTCAATGGACAGTGTAGGGAGAAAAGTTCCTGGCTCCTTGAATGCCGTTCCTGGAGACACTGCGATCAATGTGGGAGATATGTCAAGATGTGTGTTTGTTTTGAGGACGGCTCTCTGGAGAGTCTTAGCAAAGAGGTCACAGGGATAATCAGAGCAATTCTCAGAGACACTGAGAACAAGCTCGACAATTCCCTCCTGGCACTTTCCCTGTAGGAGATACCGCAAGACGTTTCTGTAGATTGGGCACAGCGCTCTGCAGGGTGTTAGCAGAGACTTTCCCGGGACAGTGAAACCCTATGTCAGAGACACTGAGAAGAAGCCCCAATGTTCCCTCCAGGCACTTTCAGTGTGGGTGCCTTCTCCACGTGGTTCCTGGTTTCCCTGCAGCGCTGAAGAGAATGTTAGCAAAGAGGTAACCGGCACAGCGAAAACAGTACTCAAAGACAGGGAGAGCAAGCTCTCTCTTGGCACTTTGGATGTGGGACATACAGCGAGATGTTTGCTGCTTTTGCGTTTGGCTGTTGGGAGATTTACAGCACAAAGATATCTAGTTGATTTGAAGCAGTTCCGAGAAAGTCTAAACATAATCGCCACTTCTCCCTCCTGGCACTTTCCATGTGGGAGATATAGCAGGATGTATATTGGTTTTGAGGACAACTCAATGGACAGTGTAGGGAGAAAAGTTCCTGGCTCCTTGAATGCCGTTCCTGGAGACACTGCGATCAATGTGGGAGATATGTCAAGATGTGTGTTGGTTTTGAGGACGGCTCTCTGGAGAGTCTTAGCAAAGAGGTCACAGGGATAATCAGAGCAATTCTCAGAGACACTGAGAACAAGATGGACAGTTCCCTCCTGGCACTTTCCCTGTAGGAGATACCGCAAGACGTTTCTGTAGATTGGGCACAGCGCTCTGCAGGGTGTTAGCAGAGACTTTCCCGGGACAGTGAAACCCTATGTCAGAGACACTGAGAAGAAGCCCCAATGTTCCCTCCAGGCACTTTCAGTGTGGGTGCCTTCTCCACGTGGTTCCTGGTTTCCCTGCAGCGCTGAAGAGAATGTTAGCAAAGAGGTAACCGGCACAGCGAAAACAGTACTCAAAGACAGGGAGAGCAAGCTCTCTCTTGGCACTTTGGATGTGGGACATACAGCGAGATGTTTGCTGCTTTTGTGTTTGGCTGTTGGGAGATTTACAGCACAAAGATATCTAGTTGATTTGAAGCAGTTCCGAGAAAGTCTAAACATAATCGCCACTTCTCCCTCCTGGCACTTTCCATGTGGGAGATATAGCAGGATGTATATTGGTTTTGAGGACAACTCAATGGACAGTGTAGGGAGAAAAGTTCCTGGCTCCTTGAATGCCGTTCCTGGAGACACTGCGATCAATGTGGGAGATATGTCAAGATGTGTGTTGGTTTTGAGGACGGCTCTCTGGAGAGTCTTAGCAAAGAGGTCACAGGGATAATCAGAGCAATTCTCAGAGACACTGAGAACAAGATGGACAGTTCCCTCCTGGCACTTTCCCTGTAGGAGATACCGCAAGACGTTTCTGTAGATTGGGCACAGCGCTCTGCAGGGTGTTAGCAGAGACTTTCCCGGGACAGTGAAACCCTATGTCAGAGACACTGAGAAGAAGCCCCAATGTTCCCTCCAGGCACTTTCAGTGTGGGTGCCTTCTCCACGTGGTTCCTGGTTTCCCTGCAGCGCTGAAGAGAATGTTAGCAAAGAGGTAACCGGCACAGCGAAAACAGTACTCAAAGACAGGGAGAGCAAGCTCTCTCTTGGCACTTTGGATGTGGGACATACAGCGAGATGTTTGCTGCTTTTGCGTTTGGCTGTTGGGAGATTTACAGCACAAAGATATCTAGTTGATTTGAAGCAGTTCCGAGAAAGTCTAAACATAATCGCCACTTCTCCCTCCTGGCACTTTCCATGTGGGAGATATAGCAGGATGTATATTGGTTTTGAGGACAACTCAATGGACAGTGTAGGGAGAAAAGTTCCTGGCTCCTTGAATGCCGTTCCTGGAGACACTGCGATCAATGTGGGAGATATGTCAAGATGTGTGTTGGTTTTGAGGACGGCTCTCTGGAGAGTCTTAGCAAAGAGGTCACAGGGATAATCAGAGCAATTCTCAGAGACACTGAGAACAAGCTCGACAATTCCCTCCTGGCACTTTCCCTGTAGGAGATACCGCAAGACGTTTCTGTAGATTGGGCACAGCGCTCTGCAGGGTGTTAGCAGAGACTTTCCCGGGACAGTGAAACCCTATGTCAGAGACACTGAGAAGAAGCCCCAATGTTCCCTCCAGGCACTTTCAGTGTGGGTGCCTTCTCCACGTGGTTCCTGGTTTCCCTGCAGCGCTGAAGAGAATGTTAGCAAAGAGGTAACCGGCACAGCGAAAACAGTACTCAAAGACAGGGAGAGCAAGCTCTCTCTTGGCACTTTGGATGTGGGACATACAGCGAGATGTTTGCTGCTTTTGCGTTTGGCTGTTGGGAGATTTACAGCACAAAGATATCTAGTTGATTTGAAGCAGTTCCGAGAAAGTCTAAACATAATCGCCACTTCTCCCTCCTGGCACTTTCCATGTGGGAGATATAGCAGGATGTATATTGGTTTTGAGGACAACTCAATGGACAGTGTAGGGAGAAAAGTTCCTGGCTCCTTGAATGCCGTTCCTGGAGACACTGCGATCAATGTGGGAGATATGTCAAGATGTGTGTTGGTTTTGAGGACGGCTCTCTGGAGAGTCTTAGCAAAGAGGTCACAGGGATAATCAGAGCAATTCTCAGAGACACTGAGAACAAGATGGACAGTTCCCTCCTGGCACTTTCCCTGTAGGAGATACCGCAAGACGTTTCTGTAGATTGGGCACAGCGCTCTGCAGGGTGTTAGCAGAGACTTTCCCGGGACAGTGAAACCCTATGTCAGAGACACTGAGAAGAAGCCCCAATGTTCCCTCCAGGCACTTTCAGTGTGGGTGCCTTCTCCACGTGGTTCCTGGTTTCCCTGCAGCGCTGAAGAGAATGTTAGCAAAGAGGTAACCGGCACAGCGAAAACAGTACTCAAAGACAGGGAGAGCAAGCTCTCTCTTGGCACTTTGGATGTGGGACATACAGCGAGATGTTTGCTGCTTTTGCGTTTGGCTGTTGGGAGATTTACAGCACAAAGATATCTAGTTGATTTGAAGCAGTTCCGAGAAAGTCTAAACATAATCGCCACTTCTCCCTCCTGGCACTTTCCATGTGGGAGATATAGCAGGATGTATATTGGTTTTGAGGACAACTCAATGGACAGTGTAGGGAGAAAAGTTCCTGGCTCCTTGAATGCCGTTCCTGGAGACACTGCGATCAATGTGGGAGATATGTCAAGATGTGTGTTGGTTTTGAGGACGGCTCTCTGGAGAGTCTTAGCAAAGAGGTCACAGGGATAATCAGAGCAATTCTCAGAGACACTGAGAACAAGATGGACAGTTCCCTCCTGGCACTTTCCCTGTAGGAGATACCGCAAGACGTTTCTGTAGATTGGGCACAGCGCTCTGCAGGGTGTTAGCAGAGACTTTCCCGGGACAGTGAAACCCTATGTCAGAGACACTGAGAAGAAGCCCCAATGTTCCCTCCAGGCACTTTCAGTGTGGGTGCCTTCTCCACGTGGTTCCTGGTTTCCCTGCAGCGCTGAAGAGAATGTTAGCAAAGAGGTAACCGGCACAGCGAAAACAGTACTCAAAGACAGGGAGAGCAAGCTCTCTCTTGGCACTTTGGATGTGGGACATACAGCGAGATGTTTGCTGCTTTTGCGTTTGGCTGTTGGGAGATTTACAGCACAAAGATATCTAGTTGATTTGAAGCAGTTCCGAGAAAGTCTAAACATAATCGCCACTTCTCCCTCCTGGCACTTTCCATGTGGGAGATATAGCAGGATGTATATTGGTTTTGAGGACAACTCAATGGACAGTGTAGGGAGAAAAGTTCCTGGCTCCTTGAATGCCGTTCCTGGAGACACTGCGATCAATGTGGGAGATATGTCAAGATGTGTGTTTGTTTTGAGGACGGCTCTCTGGAGAGTCTTAGCAAAGAGGTCACAGGGATAATCAGAGCAATTCTCAGAGACACTGAGAACAAGATGGACAGTTCCCTCCTGGCACTTTCCCTGTAGGAGATACCGCAAGACGTTTCTGTAGATTGGGCACAGCGCTCTGCAGGGTGTTAGCAGAGACTTTCCCGGGACAGTGAAACCCTATGTCAGAGACACTGAGAAGAAGCCCCAATGTTCCCTCCAGGCACTTTCAGTGTGGGTGCCTTCTCCACGTGGTTCCTGGTTTCCCTGCAGCGCTGAAGAGAATGTTAGCAAAGAGGTAACCGGCACAGCGAAAACAGTACTCAAAGACAGGGAGAGCAAGCTCTCTCTTGGCACTTTGGATGTGGGACATACAGCGAGATGTTTGCTGCTTTTGCGTTTGGCTGTTGGGAGATTTACAGCACAAAGATATCTAGTTGATTTGAAGCAGTTCCGAGAAAGTCTAAACATAATCGCCACTTCTCCCTCCTGGCACTTTCCATGTGGGAGATATAGCAGGATGTATATTGGTTTTGAGGACAACTCAATGGACAGTGTAGGGAGAAAAGTTCCTGGCTCCTTGAATGCCGTTCCTGGAGACACTGCGATCAATGTGGGAGATATGTCAAGATGTGTGTTGGTTTTGAGGACGGCTCTCTGGAGAGTCTTAGCAAAGAGGTCACAGGGATAATCAGAGCAATTCTCAGAGACACTGAGAACAAGATGGACAGTTCCCTCCTGGCACTTTCCCTGTAGGAGATACCGCAAGACGTTTCTGTAGATTGGGCACAGCGCTCTGCAGGGTGTTAGCAGAGACTTTCCCGGGACAGTGAAACCCTATGTCAGAGACACTGAGAAGAAGCCCCAATGTTCCCTCCAGGCACTTTCAGTGTGGGTGCCTTCTCCACGTGGTTCCTGGTTTCCCTGCAGCGCTGAAGAGAATGTTAGCAAAGAGGTAACCGGCACAGCGAAAACAGTACTCAAAGACAGGGAGAGCAAGCTCTCTCTTGGCACTTTGGATGTGGGACATACAGCGAGATGTTTGCTGCTTTTGCGTTTGGCTGTTGGGAGATTTACAGCACAAAGATATCTAGTTGATTTGAAGCAGTTCCGAGAAAGTCTAAACATAATCGCCACTTCTCCCTCCTGGCACTTTCCATGTGGGAGATATAGCAGGATGTATATTGGTTTTGAGGACAACTCAATGGACAGTGTAGGGAGAAAAGTTCCTGGCTCCTTGAATGCCGTTCCTGGAGACACTGCGATCAATGAGGGAGATATGTCAAGATGTGTGTTGGTTTTGAGGACGGCTCTCTGGAGAGTCTTAGCAAAGAGGTCACAGGGATAATCAGAGCAATTCTCAGAGACACTGAGAACAAGATGGACAGTTCCCTCCTGGCACTTTCCCTGTAGGAGATACCGCAAGACGTTTCTGTAGATTGGGCACAGCGCTCTGCAGGGTGTTAGCAGAGACTTTCCCGGGACAGTGAAACCCTATGTCAGAGACACTGAGAAGAAGCCCCAATGTTCCCTCCAGGCACTTTCAGTGTGGGTGCCTTCTCCACGTGGTTCCTGGTTTCCCTGCAGCGCTGAAGAGAATGTTAGCAAAGAGGTAACCGGCACAGCGAAAACAGTACTCAAAGACAGGGAGAGCAAGCTCTCTCTTGGCACTTTGGATGTGGGACATACAGCGAGATGTTTGCTGCTTTTGCGTTTGGCTGTTGGGAGATTTACAGCACAAAGATATCTAGTTGATTTGAAGCAGTTCCGAGAAAGTCTAAACATAATCGCCACTTCTCCCTCCTGGCACTTTCCATGTGGGAGATATAGCAGGATGTATATTGGTTTTGAGGACAACTCAATGGACAGTGTAGGGAGAAAAGTTCCTGGCTCCTTGAATGCCGTTCCTGGAGACACTGCGATCAATGTGGGAGATATGTCAAGATGTGTGTTGGTTTTGAGGACGGCTCTCTGGAGAGTCTTAGCAAAGAGGTCACAGGGATAATCAGAGCAATTCTCAGAGACACTGAGAACAAGATGGACAGTTCCCTCCTGGCACTTTCCCTGTAGGAGATACCGCAAGACGTTTCTGTAGATTGGGCACAGCGCTCTGCAGGGTGTTAGCAGAGACTTTCCCGGGACAGTGAAACCCTATGTCAGAGACACTGAGAAGAAGCCCCAATGTTCCCTCCAGGCACTTTCAGTGTGGGTGCCTTCTCCACGTGGTTCCTGGTTTCCCTGCAGCGCTGAAGAGAATGTTAGCAAAGAGGTAACCGGCACAGCGAAAACAGTACTCAAAGAGAGGGAGAGCAAGCTCTCTCTTGGCACTTTGGATGTGGGACATACAGCGAGATGTTTGCTGCTTTTGCGTTTGGCTGTTGGGAGATTTACAGCACAAAGATATCTAGTTGATTTGAAGCAGTTCCGAGAAAGTCTAAACATAATCGCCACTTCTCCCTCCTGGCACTTTCCATGTGGGAGATATAGCAGGATGTATATTGGTTTTGAGGACAACTCAATGGACAGTGTAGGGAGAAAAGTTCCTGGCTCCTTGAATGCCGTTCCTGGAGACACTGCGATCAATGTGGGAGATATGTCAAGATGTGTGTTGGTTTTGAGGACGGCTCTCTGGAGAGTCTTAGCAAAGAGGTCACAGGGATAATCAGAGCAATTCTCAGAGACACTGAGAACAAGATGGACAGTTCCCTCCTGGCACTTTCCCTGTAGGAGATACCGCAAGACGTTTCTGTAGATTGGGCACAGCGCTCTGCAGGGTGTTAGCAGAGACTTTCCCGGGACAGTGAAACCCTATGTCAGAGACACTGAGAAGAAGCCCCAATGTTCCCTCCAGGCACTTTCAGTGTGGGTGCCTTCTCCACGTGGTTCCTGGTTTCCCTGCAGCGCTGAAGAGAATGTTAGCAAAGAGGTAACCGGCACAGCGAAAACAGTACTCAAAGAGAGGGAGAGCAAGCTCTCTCTTGGCACTTTGGATGTGGGACATACAGCGAGATGTTTGCTGCTTTTGCGTTTGGCTGTTGGGAGATTTACAGCACAAAGATATCTAGTTGATTTGAAGCAGTTCCGAGAAAGTCTAAACATAATCGCCACTTCTCCCTCCTGGCACTTTCCATGTGGGAGATATAGCAGGATGTATATTGGTTTTGAGGACAACTCAATGGACAGTGTAGGGAGAAAAGTTCCTGGCTCCTTGAATGCCGTTCCTGGAGACACTGCGATCAATGTGGGAGATATGTCAAGATGTGTGTTGGTTTTGAGGACGGCTCTCTGGAGAGTCTTAGCAAAGAGGTCACAGGGATAATCAGAGCAATTCTCAGAGACACTGAGAACAAGATGGACAGTTCCCTCCTGGCACTTTCCCTGTAGGAGATACCGCAAGACGTTTCTGTAGATTGGGCACAGCGCTCTGCAGGGTGTTAGCAGAGACTTTCCCGGGACAGTGAAACCCTATGTCAGAGACACTGAGAAGAAGCCCCAATGTTCCCTCCAGGCACTTTCAGTGTGGGTGCCTTCTCCACGTGGTTCCTGGTTTCCCTGCAGCGCTGAAGAGAATGTTAGCAAAGAGGTAACCGGCACAGCGAAAACAGTACTCAAAGACAGGGAGAGCAAGCTCTCTCTTGGCACTTTGGATGTGGGACATACAGCGAGATGTTTGCTGCTTTTGCGTTTGGCTGTTGGGAGATTTACAGCACAAAGATATCTAGTTGATTTGAAGCAGTTCCGAGAAAGTCTAAACATAATCGCCACTTCTCCCTCCTGGCACTTTCCATGTGGGAGATATAGCAGGATGTATATTGGTTTTGAGGACAACTCAATGGACAGTGTAGGGAGAAAAGTTCCTGGCTCCTTGAATGCCGTTCCTGGAGACACTGCGATCAATGTGGGAGATATGTCAAGATGTGTGTTGGTTTTGAGGACGGCTCTCTGGAGAGTCTTAGCAAAGAGGTCACAGGGATAATCAGAGCAATTCTCAGAGACACTGAGAACAAGATGGACAGTTCCCTCCTGGCACTTTCCCTGTAGGAGATACCGCAAGACGTTTCTGTAGATTGGGCACAGCGCTCTGCAGGGTGTTAGCAGAGACTTTCCCGGGACAGTGAAACCCTATGTCAGAGACACTGAGAAGAAGCCCCAATGTTCCCTCCAGGCACTTTCAGTGTGGGTGCCTTCTCCACGTGGTTCCTGGTTTCCCTGCAGCGCTGAAGAGAATGTTAGCAAAGAGGTAACCGGCACAGCGAAAACAGTACTCAAAGACAGGGAGAGCAAGCTCTCTCTTGGCACTTTGGATGTGGGACATACAGCGAGATGTTTGCTGCTTTTGCGTTTGGCTGTTGGGAGATTTACAGCACAAAGATATTTAGTTGATTTGAAGCAGTTCCGAGAAAGTCTAAACATAATCGCCACTTCTCCCTCCTGGCACTTTCCATGTGGGAGATATAGCAGGATGTATATTGGTTTTGAGGACAACTCAATGGACAGTGTAGGGAGAAAAGTTCCTGGCTCCTTGAATGCCGTTCCTGGAGACACTGCGATCAATGTGGGAGATATGTCAAGATGTGTGTTGGTTTTGAGGACGGCTCTCTGGAGAGTCTTAGCAAAGAGGTCACAGGGATAATCAGAGCAATTCTCAGAGACACTGAGAACAAGCTCGACAATTCCCTCCTGGCACTTTCCCTGTAGGAGATACCGCAAGACGTTTCTGTAGATTGGGCACAGCGCTCTGCAGGGTGTTAGCAGAGACTTTCCCGGGACAGTGAAACCCTATGTCAGAGACACTGAGAAGAAGCCCCAATGTTCCCTCCAGGCACTTTCAGTGTGGGTGCCTTCTCCACGTGGTTCCTGGTTTCCCTGCAGCGCTGAAGAGAATGTTAGCAAAGAGGTAACCGGCACAGCGAAAACAGTACTCAAAGAGAGGGAGAGCAAGCTCTCTCTTGGCACTTTGGATGTGGGACATACAGCGAGATGTTTGCTGCTTTTGCGTTTGGCTGTTGGGAGATTTACAGCACAAAGATATCTAGTTGATTTGAAGCAGTTCCGAGAAAGTCTAAACATAATCGCCACTTCTCCCTCCTGGCACTTTCCATGTGGGAGATATAGCAGGATGTATATTGGTTTTGAGGACAACTCAATGGACAGTGTAGGGAGAAAAGTTCCTGGCTCCTTGAATGCCGTTCCTGGAGACACTGCGATCAATGTGGGAGATATGTCAAGATGTGTGTTGGTTTTGAGGACGGCTCTCTGGAGAGTCTTAGCAAAGAGGTCACAGGGATAATCAGAGCAATTCTCAGAGACACTGAGAACAAGCTCGACAATTCCCTCCTGGCACTTTCCCTGTAGGAGATACCGCAAGACGTTTCTGTAGATTGGGCACAGCGCTCTGCAGGGTGTTAGCAGAGACTTTCCCGGGACAGTGAAACCCTATGTCAGAGACACTGAGAAGAAGCCCCAATGTTCCCTCCAGGCACTTTCAGTGTGGGTGCCTTCTCCACGTGGTTCCTGGTTTCCCTGCAGCGCTGAAGAGAATGTTAGCAAAGAGGTAACCGGCACAGCGAAAACAGTACTCAAAGACAGGGAGAGCAAGCTCTCTCTTGGCACTTTGGATGTGGGACATACAGCGAGATGTTTGCTGCTTTTGCGTTTGGCTGTTGGGAGATTTACAGCACAAAGATATCTAGTTGATTTGAAGCAGTTCCGAGAAAGTCTAAACATAATCGCCACTTCTCCCTCCTGGCACTTTCCATGTGGGAGATATAGCAGGATGTATATTGGTTTTGAGGACAACTCAATGGACAGTGTAGGGAGAAAAGTTCCTGGCTCCTTGAATGCCGTTCCTGGAGACACTGCGATCAATGTGGGAGATATGTCAAGATGTGTGTTGGTTTTGAGGACGGCTCTCTGGAGAGTCTTAGCAAAGAGGTCACAGGGATAATCAGAGCAATTCTCAGAGACACTGAGAACAAGATGGACAGTTCCCTCCTGGCACTTTCCCTGTAGGAGATACCGCAAGACGTTTCTGTAGATTGGGCACAGCGCTCTGCAGGGTGTTAGCAGAGACTTTCCCGGGACAGTGAAACCCTATGTCAGAGACACTGAGAAGAAGCCCCAATGTTCCCTCCAGGCACTTTCAGTGTGGGTGCCTTCTCCACGTGGTTCCTGGTTTCCCTGCAGCGCTGAAGAGAATGTTAGCAAAGAGGTAACCGGCACAGCGAAAACAGTACTCAAAGACAGGGAGAGCAAGCTCTCTCTTGGCACTTTGGATGTGGGACATACAGCGAGATGTTTGCTGCTTTTGCGTTTGGCTGTTGGGAGATTTACAGCACAAAGATATCTAGTTGATTTGAAGCAGTTCCGAGAAAGTCTAAACATAATCGCCACTTCTCCCTCCTGGCACTTTCCATGTGGGAGATATAGCAGGATGTATATTGGTTTTGAGGACAACTCAATGGACAGTGTAGGGAGAAAAGTTCCTGGCTCCTTGAATGCCGTTCCTGGAGACACTGCGATCAATGTGGGAGATATGTCAAGATGTGTGTTGGTTTTGAGGACGGCTCTCTGGAGAGTCTTAGCAAAGAGGTCACAGGGATAATCAGAGCAATTCTCAGAGACACTGAGAACAAGCTCGACAATTCCCTCCTGGCACTTTCCCTGTAGGAGATACCGCAAGACGTTTCTGTAGATTGGGCACAGCGCTCTGCAGGGTGTTAGCAGAGACTTTCCCGGGACAGTGAAACCCTATGTCAGAGACACTGAGAAGAAGCCCCAATGTTCCCTCCAGGCACTTTCAGTGTGGGTGCCTTCTCCACGTGGTTCCTGGTTTCCCTGCAGCGCTGAAGAGAATGTTAGCAAAGAGGTAACCGGCACAGCGAAAACAGTACTCAAAGACAGGGAGAGCAAGCTCTCTCTTGGCACTTTGGATGTGGGACATACAGCGAGATGTTTGCTGCTTTTGCGTTTGGCTGTTGGGAGATTTACAGCACAAAGATATCTAGTTGATTTGAAGCAGTTCCGAGAAAGTCTAAACATAATCGCCACTTCTCCCTCCTGGCACTTTCCATGTGGGAGATATAGCAGGATGTATATTGGTTTTGAGGACAACTCAATGGACAGTGTAGGGAGAAAAGTTCCTGGCTCCTTGAATGCCGTTCCTGGAGACACTGCGATCAATGTGGGAGATATGTCAAGATGTGTGTTTGTTTTGAGGACGGCTCTCTGGAGAGTCTTAGCAAAGAGGTCACAGGGATAATCAGAGCAATTCTCAGAGACACTGAGAACAAGATGGACAGTTCCCTCCTGGCACTTTCCCTGTAGGAGATACCGCAAGACGTTTCTGTAGATTGGGCACAGCGCTCTGCAGGGTGTTAGCAGAGACTTTCCCGGGACAGTGAAACCCTATGTCAGAGACACTGAGAAGAAGCCCCAATGTTCCCTCCAGGCACTTTCAGTGTGGGTGCCTTCTCCACGTGGTTCCTGGTTTCCCTGCAGCGCTGAAGAGAATGTTAGCAAAGAGGTAACCGGGACAGTGAAAACAGTACTCAAAGACAGGGAGAGCAAGCTCTCTCTTGGCACTTTGGATGTGGGACATACAGCGAGATGTTTGCTGCTTTTGCGTTTGGCTGTTGGGAGATTTACAGCACAAAGATATCTAGTTGATTTGAAGCAGTTCCGAGAAAGTCTAAACATAATCGCCACTTCTCCCTCCTGGCACTTTCCATGTGGGAGTGTCCTGGTTCCGGTGGGGATAGGGTTAATTTTCCCTGGTATTCCATGCCATGTGAGCCACGCCCACCCTGAGCTGCCGGGGGAGGGGACAGGGAGTTGCTGCTTAAAAGCGGGCTGGGGCGTCCCGGGGCCGGCCGGTCGGGAGCGGCGGGGAGCGGCGGTTCCGTAATCGCGTTTGTATATTCCCCTACCCGTGTTGTTGTTGTTGTTGTTTGCCTGTTCCCTCTGCTGTTCTGTTAAACTGCCTTTGTCCCAAACCAAGAGTCTTGCCTTTTCTTACGATCCTTCCTCTATTAGGAAGGCACGTGCGAGCGGCACGTGGTTTTTTGTTGCCATCTGAGGCTAAACCACGACAGTCCTTTTTGGCGCCCAACGTGGGGCACGAAGGGTTGAGATAACGACAGAATCCAACTAGAACGTGGAAAAAACGGTTTTGGTTTTTTTTTTTTTTTTCTTTTTTCTTCTTGTATGCATTTATTTTATTAGGTAAATAGTCACTGGTCATCATGTTGCTTGGTTTGTTCTCATGGCTGTGTTACATAAATTCCTATATGGCTTATGTACTCCCTGCGATGCTGTTTACCATGTCTGGAAGAGGGATGAGGATTATCATTCTGCTGTCCTGTGCGATATCTGTTTATGATATGATAACATCACTGTTCAGACGGCTGTTTTGGGGTGTTTATGTGGTTTTGTTGTCCTGTCCGTACATTGGACACTGTCTCTCAGAATTTGTTAATAGTTTCCCCAGCCCTTTTGCCTCCCTTTTCTCCTTCGGGTCAGGTATGACAGCTTTTGAGAATCTTGAATATCCTTGGGATACTCAAACCAGCGTGTTCCTAGTGTTATGTCTCCTGAATACGTTCCAGGTCTTGTTTAGGATTAAGCAACTATTTAAGACTACCACCCGGAGATCTGCTCCGAGGCTGGATAGTCAGGGGTGGCATGGCATGTGGGAGAGCATGGGCAGGTACCTAGAGAACTACTCACCTCCAATGGTCTGGGACTTCACCCCTGAACAATTACAGGACCCTGATAAAGTGGTAGAATATTTGAAGGGAAAATGCTGTGGCTATTCTAGAGAGGCACAACTCACTGCACTGTGCTGGGCCCTGGCCAGTATCTACCAGGCACTGCTCAGAATTATGCAGCACCCTCAAGGGGAAGAGATGGAAACCAGACTGGCGGCCCCTGCGGCGGCCCCTGCGGCGGCCCCTGCGGCTACTGCAGCCCCTGCGGCGGCCCCTGCGGCTACTGCAGCCCCTGCGGCGGCCCCTGCGGCTACTGCAGCCCCTGCGGCGGCCCCTGCGGCTACTGCAACCCCTGCGGCAGACACTGCGGCTACTGCAACCCCTGCAGCAGACAATGCGGCTACTGCAACCCCCGTGGTAGCCACTGCCACTGAACCAGGAAACCAACCCGTGCCGGTATCAGTTGCCCCCATACAGAAGAAGAAGTACACAAAGAAATCAGTTCGTTTAGTAAGAGATGATGATGAACCAGGGCCATCACGAGAGCAGGAGGAAGAGGCAGAACCAGAGATAATTACTCGATCCCTATCCTTGAGTGAGCTGCGGGATATGCGAAAAGATTTCAGCCGACTTTCAGGCGAGCACATTGTCACCTGGCTGCTCCGGTGCTGGGATAATGGGGCCAGTAGCCTGGAATTAGAGGGTAGGGAGGCCAGGCAGCTGGGATCCCTGTCTAGGGAAGGCGGCATTGACAAGGCAATTGGGAAAAAGACCCAAGCCCTCAGCCTCTGGAAACGACTCCTGTCAGGCGTGAGGGAGAGGTACCCCTTCAGTGAGGATGTTGTATGTCAGCCAAGCAAGTGGACTACCATGGAAAGAGGTATCCAGTACCTGAGAGAATTAGCCGTGCGGGAGATGATTTATTATGACTTGGACAATGCCGACTTACCCACAGACCCTGATGAGGTGCGATGCACAAGGCCCATGTGGCGGAAGTTTGTACGGAGCGCACCATCGTCATATGCCAACTCCCTGGCAGTAATGGAATGGAAAGGTGAAGAGGGACCAACAGTGGATGAGGTAGCTGGCCGGCTCCGGCGATATGAAGAAAGTCTCTCTTCCCCCCTTGTCTCAGCTGTGGAGAAATTGTCGCGGAAGGTCCAGCAACTTGAAGAGAATATGTTCTATTCCCCACCTGCACGGGCCAGCATCTCAGCTATTAGAAGCAGGCATTTCCCCACTCAAGAGAGAGAGTACAGAGGGTACACACCACGAGGCACCCTGTGGTTCTACCTGCAGGACCACGGAGAGGACATGAGGAAGTGGGATGGACGACCTACTTCGATCCTGCGGACACGGGTACAGGAGTTGCAAGGAAGGACAACCACAAAAGGGGATCCCTCCAGGAAAAGTGCCGCCCCAGTTTCCAGTGGGCCGTTCCCCAGACAAAGCAGAAGGCCTGATCTTGCTTCTGATCCTCTTGAAGGAACTTCCAAGTCATTTCTGCAAGAAGTGAGTAATGGATACTATGACGAGTATTAGGGGGGCCCTGCCTCCGGCCAGGTGGAGGAAAGGGACAACCGGGTTTATTGGACGGTGTGGATTCGATGGCCTGGCACATCAGACCCACAGGAGTATAAGGCTCTAGTGGACACGGGTGCGCAGTGTACTTTAATACCATCAAGCTATAGAGGGGCAGAACCCATTTGTATTTCTGGGGTGACAGGGGGATCCCAAGAGTTGACTGTACTGGAGGCAGAAGTGAGCCTAACTGGGAATGAGTGGCAAAAGCATCCCATTGTGACTGGCCCAGAGGCTCCATGCATCCTTGGTATAGATTACCTCAGGAGAGGGTATTTTAAGGACCCAAAAGGGTACCGCTGGGCCTTTGGCATAGCTGCTTTGGAGACAGAGGAAGTTAAACAGTTGTCTGCCTTGCCTGGTCTCTCGGAGGATTCTTCTGTTGTGGGGTTATTGAGGGTCAAAGAACAACAGGTGCCGATTGCTACCACAACGGTGCATCGGCGACAGTATCGCACTAACCGAGACTCTCTGATTCCCATCCATGAGCTGATTCGTCAACTAGAGGTTCAAGGAGTGATCAGCAAGACTCACTCCCCCTTTAACAGTCCCATATGGCCGGTGCGAAAATCTAGTGGAGAGTGGAGGCTAACTGTAGACTATCGTGGTCTGAATGAAGTCACGCCACCGCTGAGTGCTGCCGTGCCGGACATGCTAGAACTGCAGTACGAACTGGAGTCCAAGGCAGCCAAATGGTATGCCACGATTGATATAGCGAATGCATTCTTCTCAATCCCTTTGGCAGCAGAGTGCAGGCCACAGTTTGCTTTCACTTGGAGGGGCGTCCAATACACCTGGAATCGACTGCCCCAGGGGTGGAAACACAGTCCCACCATTTGCCATGGACTGATCCAGACTGCACTGGAACAGGGTGAAGCTCCAGAACATCTGCAGTACATTGATGACATCATTGTATGGGGAAACACAGCAGAAGAAGTTTTTGAAAAAGGGAGTAAAATAGTCCAAATCCTTCTGAACGCTGGTTTTGCTATAAAGCGAAGTAAGGTCAAGGGACCTGCGCAGGAGATCCAGTTTTTAGGAATAAAATGGCAAGATGGACGCCGTCAGATTCCAATGGATGTGATCAACAAAATAGCAGCTATGTCTCCACCAACTAGTAAAAAGGAAACACAGGCTTTCTTAGGTATTGTGGGTTTTTGGAGAATGCATATCCCAGATTACAGTCAAATTGTAAGCCCTCTGTATCAAGTAACCCGGAAGAAGAATGATTTTAAATGGGGTCCTGAGCAACGACAAGCTTTTGAACAAATCAAACAGGAAATAGTCCATGCAGTGGCCCTGGGGCCAGTCCGGGCAGGACAAGATGTTAAAAATGTGCTCTATACCGCAGCCGGGGAGAACGGCCCTACCTGGAGCCTCTGGCAGAAAGCACCAGGGGAGACTCGAGGTCGACCCCTAGGGTTTTGGAGTCGTGGATATAGAGGATCCGAAGCCCGCTACACTCCAACAGAAAAAGAGATATTGGCAGCATATGAAGGGGTTCGAGCTGCTTCGGAAGTAGTTGGTACAGAAGCACAGCTCCTCTTAGCACCTCGACTGCCGGTGCTGGGTTGGATGTTCAAAGAAAGGGTCCCCACCACACATCATGCAACCGATGCTACATGGAGTAAGTGGATTGCACTGATCACGCAGCGAACTCGAATGGGAAACCCCAGTCGCCCAGGAATTCTGGAAGTGATCATGGACTGGCCAGAAGGCAAGGATTTCGGAATGTCACCAGAGGAGGAGGTGACGCGTGCAGAAGAGGCCCCACCATATAATAAACTGCCAGAAAATGAGAAGAAATATGCCCTGTTCACTGATGGGTCCTGCCGTATTGTGGGAAAGCATCGAAAGTGGAAGGCTGCTGTGTGGAGTCCTACACGACGGGTTGCAGAAGCCAGTGAGGGACAGGGTGAATCGAGCCAGTTTGCAGAGGTGAAGGCTATTCAGCTGGCTTTGGACATTGCTGAGCGAGAAAAATGGCCAGTACTTTATCTCTACACTGACTCATGGATGGTGGCAAATGCTCTGTGAGGGTGGTTACAGCAGTGGAAGCAGGGCAATTGGCAGCGCAGAGGCAAACCCATCTGGGCTGCTGACCTATGGCAAGATATTGCTGCCCAGATAGAGAATCTGGTTGTGAAAGTACGTCACGTAGATGCCCATGTACCGAAGAATAGGGCCACGGAGGAACATCAGAACAACCAGCAGGTGGATCGGGCCGCCAGGATCGAAGTGGCTCAGGTGGATCTGGACTGGCAACGTAAGGGTGAACTATTCATAGCTCGGTGGGCCCATGACTCCTCAGGCCATCAAGGGAGAGATGCAACATATAGATGGGCTCGTGACCGAGGGGTGGACTTGACCATGGACGCTATTGCACAAGTCATCCATGAATGTGAGACATGCGCTGCGATCAAACAAGCCAAGCGTTTGAAGCCTCTTTGGTATGGAGGGCGATGGCTGAAATACAAATATGGGGAGGCCTGGCAGATTGATTATATCACACTGCCACAAACCCGTCAAGGCAAGCGCTACGTGCTCACAATGGTGGAAGCAACCACTGGATGGCTGGAAACATACCCTGTGCCCCATGCCACTGCCCGGAACACTATCCTGGGCCTTGAAAAGCAAGTCCTGTGGCGACATGGTACCCCAGAGAGAATTGAGTCGAACAACGGGACTCATTTCCGAAACAGCCTCATAGACACCTGGGCCAAAGAGCATGGTATCGAGTGGGTGTATCACATCCCCTATCACGCACCAGCCTCTGGGAAGATAGAACGATACAATGGACTGTTAAAAACTACACTGAGAGCAATGGGTGGTGGGACTTTCAAACACTGGGATACACATTTAGCAAAAGCTACCTGGCTAGTTAACACCAGGGGATCTAACAATCGGGCTGGCCCTGCCCAATCAAAACTTCCACGTACTGTAGAAGGGGATAAAGTCCCCGTAGTGCACATGAAGAATATGCTAGGGAAGACAGTCTGGGTTACTCCTGCCTCAGGCAAAGGCAAACCCATCCGTGGGATTGCTTTTGCCCAAGGACCTGGGTGCACTTGGTGGGTGATGCGGCAGGATGGGGAAGTCCGATGTGTACCTTATGGGGATCTGATTTTGGGCGAGAATAGCCAATGAATTAGATTGTGTGCTGTTAATTGCTAAGTAACACTGTCATTGTATGTCCTCATTGCTATAATTACTATCAGTTGTACTACAAGTAAGGCACAGGGATGATGGGATAAGAACTGATCTCAACAGCTGGCGCCCAGCAGTTTCCTCAAGATCTAAATCTTCAGCCCACGGACCGCGTGCATGAGCCACACCAGGTGCACCAGCCACAAGCTCCGAAAAATACAGCATGCAACAGACCAGCACCACCCAGCATCTCACCTGCCCTGAGAGACTGTTCTAACAGATGGAGCCCAAAGCCGTGGATTAAAAGAACTCAACGGACACTTTGGAGGGATGACCCATAAACTAAGGGCATTATATGTGTGTATATATATATATATATATATAACAGGGGAAAGTGGTGGCAATTCATTGGAACCTGCTGGGCGTGGCATAGATGGTATGGAATAAGGGGTGGATAATGTCCTGGTTCCGGTGGGGATAGGGTTAATTTTCCCTGGTATTCCATGCCATGTGAGCCACGCCCACCCTGAGCCGCCGGGGGAGGGGACAGGGAGTTGCTGCTTAAAAGCGGGCTGGGGCGTCCCGGGGCCGGCCGGTCGGGAGCGGCGGGGAGCGGCGGTTCCGTAATCGCGTTTGTATATTCCCCTACCCGTGTTGTTGTTGTTGTTGTTTGCCTGTTCCCTCTGCTGTTCTGTTAAACTGCCTTTGTCCCAAACCAAGAGTCTTGCCTTTTCTTACGATCCTTCCTCTATTAGGAAGGCACGTGCGAGCGGCACGTGGTTTTTTGTTGCCATCTGAGGCTAAACCACGACAGGGAGATATAGCAGGATGTATATTGGTTTTGAGGACAACTCAATGGACAGTGTAGGGAGAAAAGTTCCTGGCTCCTTGAATGCCGTTCCTGGAGACACTGCGATCAATGAGGGAGATATGTCAAGATGTGTGTTGGTTTTGAGGACGGCTCTCTGGAGAGTCTTAGCAAAGAGGTCACAGGGATAATCAGAGCAATTCTCAGAGACACTGAGAACAAGATGGACAGTTCCCTCCTGGCACTTTCCCTGTAGGAGATACCGCAAGACGTTTCTGTAGATTGGGCACAGCGCTCTGCAGGGTGTTAGCAGAGACTTTCCCGGGACAGTGAAACCCTATGTCAGAGACACTGAGAAGAAGCCCCAATGTTCCCTCCAGGCACTTTCAGTGTGGGTGCCTTCTCCACGTGGTTCCTGGTTTCCCTGCAGCGCTGAAGAGAATGTTAGCAAAGAGGTAACCGGCACAGCGAAAACAGTACTCAAAGACAGGGAGAGCAAGCTCTCTCTTGGCACTTTGGATGTGGGACATACAGCGAGATGTTTGCTGCTTTTGCGTTTGGCTGTTGGGAGATTTACAGCACAAAGATATCTAGTTGATTTGAAGCAGTTCCGAGAAAGTCTAAACATAATCGCCACTTCTCCCTCCTGGCACTTTCCATGTGGGAGATATAGCAGGATGTATATTGGTTTTGAGGACAACTCAATGGACAGTGTAGGGAGAAAAGTTCCTGGCTCCTTGAATGCCGTTCCTGGAGACACTGCGATCAATGTGGGAGATATGTCAAGATGTGTGTTGGTTTTGAGGACGGCTCTCTGGAGAGTCTTAGCAAAGAGGTCACAGGGATAATCAGAGCAATTCTCAGAGACACTGAGAACAAGATGGACAGTTCCCTCCTGGCACTTTCCCTGTAGGAGATACCGCAAGACGTTTCTGTAGATTGGGCACAGCGCTCTGCAGGGTGTTAGCAGAGACTTTCCCGGGACAGTGAAACCCTATGTCAGAGACACTGAGAAGAAGCCCCAATGTTCCCTCCAGGCACTTTCAGTGTGGGTGCCTTCTCCACGTGGTTCCTGGTTTCCCTGCAGCGCTGAAGAGAATGTTAGCAAAGAGGTAACCGGCACAGCGAAAACAGTACTCAAAGACAGGGAGAGCAAGCTCTCTCTTGGCACTTTGGATGTGGGACATACAGCGAGATGTTTGCTGCTTTTGCGTTTGGCTGTTGGGAGATTTACAGCACAAAGATATCTAGTTGATTTGAAGCAGTTCCGAGAAAGTCTAAACATAATCGCCACTTCTCCCTCCTGGCACTTTCCATGTGGGAGATATAGCAGGATGTATATTGGTTTTGAGGACAACTCAATGGACAGTGTAGGGAGAAAAGTTCCTGGCTCCTTGAATGCCGTTCCTGGAGACACTGCGATCAATGTGGGAGATATGTCAAGATGTGTGTTTGTTTTGAGGACGGCTCTCTGGAGAGTCTTAGCAAAGAGGTCACAGGGATAATCAGAGCAATTCTCAGAGACACTGAGAACAAGCTCGACAATTCCCTCCTGGCACTTTCCCTGTAGGAGATACCGCAAGACGTTTCTGTAGATTGGGCACAGCGCTCTGCAGGGTGTTAGCAGAGACTTTCCCGGGACAGTGAAACCCTATGTCAGAGACACTGAGAAGAAGCCCCAATGTTCCCTCCAGGCACTTTCAGTGTGGGTGCCTTCTCCACGTGGTTCCTGGTTTCCCTGCAGCGCTGAAGAGAATGTTAGCAAAGAGGTAACCGGCACAGCGAAAACAGTACTCAAAGACAGGGAGAGCAAGCTCTCTCTTGGCACTTTGGATGTGGGACATACAGCGAGATGTTTGCTGCTTTTGCGTTTGGCTGTTGGGAGATTTACAGCACAAAGATATCTAGTTGATTTGAAGCAGTTCCGAGAAAGTCTAAACATAATCGCCACTTCTCCCTCCTGGCACTTTCCATGTGGGAGATATAGCAGGATGTATATTGGTTTTGAGGACAACTCAATGGACAGTGTAGGGAGAAAAGTTCCTGGCTCCTTGAATGCCGTTCCTGGAGACACTGCGATCAATGTGGGAGATATGTCAAGATGTGTGTTGGTTTTGAGGACGGCTCTCTGGAGAGTCTTAGCAAAGAGGTCACAGGGATAATCAGAGCAATTCTCAGAGACACTGAGAACAAGATGGACAGTTCCCTCCTGGCACTTTCCCTGTAGGAGATACCGCAAGACGTTTCTGTAGATTGGGCACAGCGCTCTGCAGGGTGTTAGCAGAGACTTTCCCGGGACAGTGAAACCCTATGTCAGAGACACTGAGAAGAAGCCCCAATGTTCCCTCCAGGCACTTTCAGTGTGGGTGCCTTCTCCACGTGGTTCCTGGTTTCCCTGCAGCGCTGAAGAGAATGTTAGCAAAGAGGTAACCGGCACAGCGAAAACAGTACTCAAAGACAGGGAGAGCAAGCTCTCTCTTGGCACTTTGGATGTGGGACATACAGCGAGATGTTTGCTGCTTTTGCGTTTGGCTGTTGGGAGATTTACAGCACAAAGATATCTAGTTGATTTGAAGCAGTTCCGAGAAAGTCTAAACATAATCGCCACTTCTCCCTCCTGGCACTTTCCATGTGGGAGATATAGCAGGATGTATATTGGTTTTGAGGACAACTCAATGGACAGTGTAGGGAGAAAAGTTCCTGGCTCCTTGAATGCCGTTCCTGGAGACACTGCGATCAATGTGGGAGATATGTCAAGATGTGTGTTGGTTTTGAGGACGGCTCTCTGGAGAGTCTTAGCAAAGAGGTCACAGGGATAATCAGAGCAATTCTCAGAGACACTGAGAACAAGCTCGACAATTCCCTCCTGGCACTTTCCCTGTAGGAGATACCGCAAGACGTTTCTGTAGATTGGGCACAGCGCTCTGCAGGGTGTTAGCAGAGACTTTCCCGGGACAGTGAAACCCTATGTCAGAGACACTGAGAAGAAGCCCCAATGTTCCCTCCAGGCACTTTCAGTGTGGGTGCCTTCTCCACGTGGTTCCTGGTTTCCCTGCAGCGCTGAAGAGAATGTTAGCAAAGAGGTAACCGGCACAGCGAAAACAGTACTCAAAGACAGGGAGAGCAAGCTCTCTCTTGGCACTTTGGATGTGGGACATACAGCGAGATGTTTGCTGCTTTTGCGTTTGGCTGTTGGGAGATTTACAGCACAAAGATATCTAGTTGATTTGAAGCAGTTCCGAGAAAGTCTAAACATAATCGCCACTTCTCCCTCCTGGCACTTTCCATGTGGGAGATATAGCAGGATGTATATTGGTTTTGAGGACAACTCAATGGACAGTGTAGGGAGAAAAGTTCCTGGCTCCTTGAATGCCGTTCCTGGAGACACTGCGATCAATGTGGGAGATATGTCAAGATGTGTGTTGGTTTTGAGGACGGCTCTCTGGAGAGTCTTAGCAAAGAGGTCACAGGGATAATCAGAGCAATTCTCAGAGACACTGAGAACAAGCTCGACAATTCCCTCCTGGCACTTTCCCTGTAGGAGATACCGCAAGACGTTTCTGTAGATTGGGCACAGCGCTCTGCAGGGTGTTAGCAGAGACTTTCCCGGGACAGTGAAACCCTATGTCAGAGACACTGAGAAGAAGCCCCAATGTTCCCTCCAGGCACTTTCAGTGTGGGTGCCTTCTCCACGTGGTTCCTGGTTTCCCTGCAGCGCTGAAGAGAATGTTAGCAAAGAGGTAACCGGCACAGCGAAAACAGTACTCAAAGAGAGGGAGAGCAAGCTCTCTCTTGGCACTTTGGATGTGGGACATACAGCGAGATGTTTGCTGCTTTTGCGTTTGGCTGTTGGGAGATTTACAGCACAAAGATATCTAGTTGATTTGAAGCAGTTCCGAGAAAGTCTAAACATAATCGCCACTTCTCCCTCCTGGCACTTTCCATGTGGGAGATATAGCAGGATGTATATTGGTTTTGAGGACAACTCAATGGACAGTGTAGGGAGAAAAGTTCCTGGCTCCTTGAATGCCGTTCCTGGAGACACTGCGATCAATGTGGGAGATATGTCAAGATGTGTGTTGGTTTTGAGGACGGCTCTCTGGAGAGTCTTAGCAAAGAGGTCACAGGGATAATCAGAGCAATTCTCAGAGACACTGAGAACAAGATGGACAGTTCCCTCCTGGCACTTTCCCTGTAGGAGATACCGCAAGACGTTTCTGTAGATTGGGCACAGCGCTCTGCAGGGTGTTAGCAGAGACTTTCCCGGGACAGTGAAACCCTATGTCAGAGACACTGAGAAGAAGCCCCAATGTTCCCTCCAGGCACTTTCAGTGTGGGTGCCTTCTCCACGTGGTTCCTGGTTTCCCTGCAGCGCTGAAGAGAATGTTAGCAAAGAGGTAACCGGCACAGCGAAAACAGTACTCAAAGACAGGGAGAGCAAGCTCTCTCTTGGCACTTTGGATGTGGGACATACAGCGAGATGTTTGCTGCTTTTGCGTTTGGCTGTTGGGAGATTTACAGCACAAAGATATCTAGTTGATTTGAAGCAGTTCCGAGAAAGTCTAAACATAATCGCCACTTCTCCCTCCTGGCACTTTC
This sequence comes from Chroicocephalus ridibundus, assembly GCF_963924245.1. NCBI lineage: Eukaryota > Metazoa > Chordata > Aves > Charadriiformes > Laridae > Chroicocephalus > Chroicocephalus ridibundus. The sequence continues at coordinate 60,694 of NW_026961745.1, forward strand.
CATGTGGGAGATATAGCAGGATGTATATTGGTTTTGAGGACAACTCAATGGACAGTGTAGGGAGAAAAGTTCCTGGCTCCTTGAATGCCGTTCCTGGAGACACTGCGATCAATGAGGGAGATATGTCAAGATGTGTGTTGGTTTTGAGGACGGCTCTCTGGAGAGTCTTAGCAAAGAGGTCACAGGGATAATCAGAGCAATTCTCAGAGACACTGAGAACAAGATGGACAGTTCCCTCCTGGCACTTTCCCTGTAGGAGATACCGCAAGACGTTTCTGTAGATTGGGCACAGCGCTCTGCAGGGTGTTAGCAGAGACTTTCCCGGGACAGTGAAACCCTATGTCAGAGACACTGAGAAGAAGCCCCAATGTTCCCTCCAGGCACTTTCAGTGTGGGTGCCTTCTCCACGTGGTTCCTGGTTTCCCTGCAGCGCTGAAGAGAATGTTAGCAAAGAGGTAACCGGCACAGCGAAAACAGTACTCAAAGACAGGGAGAGCAAGCTCTCTCTTGGCACTTTGGATGTGGGACATACAGCGAGATGTTTGCTGCTTTTGCGTTTGGCTGTTGGGAGATTTACAGCACAAAGATATCTAGTTGATTTGAAGCAGTTCCGAGAAAGTCTAAACATAATCGCCACTTCTCCCTCCTGGCACTTTCCATGTGGGAGATATAGCAGGATGTATATTGGTTTTGAGGACAACTCAATGGACAGTGTAGGGAGAAAAGTTCCTGGCTCCTTGAATGCCGTTCCTGGAGACACTGCGATCAATGTGGGAGATATGTCAAGATGTGTGTTGGTTTTGAGGACGGCTCTCTGGAGAGTCTTAGCAAAGAGGTCACAGGGATAATCAGAGCAATTCTCAGAGACACTGAGAACAAGATGGACAGTTCCCTCCTGGCACTTTCCCTGTAGGAGATACCGCAAGACGTTTCTGTAGATTGGGCACAGCGCTCTGCAGGGTGTTAGCAGAGACTTTCCCGGGACAGTGAAACCCTATGTCAGAGACACTGAGAAGAAGCCCCAATGTTCCCTCCAGGCACTTTCAGTGTGGGTGCCTTCTCCACGTGGTTCCTGGTTTCCCTGCAGCGCTGAAGAGAATGTTAGCAAAGAGGTAACCGGCACAGCGAAAACAGTACTCAAAGACAGGGAGAGCAAGCTCTCTCTTGGCACTTTGGATGTGGGACATACAGCGAGATGTTTGCTGCTTTTGCGTTTGGCTGTTGGGAGATTTACAGCACAAAGATATCTAGTTGATTTGAAGCAGTTCCGAGAAAGTCTAAACATAATCGCCACTTCTCCCTCCTGGCACTTTCCATGTGGGAGATATAGCAGGATGTATATTGGTTTTGAGGACAACTCAATGGACAGTGCAGGGAGAAAAGTTCCTGGCTCCTTGAATGCCGTTCCTGGAGACACTGCGATCAATGTGGGAGATATGTCAAGATGTGTGTTGGTTTTGAGGACGGCTCTCTGGAGAGTCTTAGCAAAGAGGTCACAGGGATAATCAGAGCAATTCTCAGAGACACTGAGAACAAGATGGACAGTTCCCTCCTGGCACTTTCCCTGTAGGAGATACCGCAAGACGTTTCTGTAGATTGGGCACAGCGCTCTGCAGGGTGTTAGCAGAGACTTTCCCGGGACAGTGAAACCCTATGTCAGAGACACTGAGAAGAAGCCCCAATGTTCCCTCCAGGCACTTTCAGTGTGGGTGCCTTCTCCACGTGGTTCCTGGTTTCCCTGCAGCGCTGAAGAGAATGTTAGCAAAGAGGTAACCGGCACAGCGAAAACAGTACTCAAAGACAGGGAGAGCAAGCTCTCTCTTGGCACTTTGGATGTGGGACATACAGCGAGATGTTTGCTGCTTTTGCGTTTGGCTGTTGGGAGATTTACAGCACAAAGATATCTAGTTGATTTGAAGCAGTTCCGAGAAAGTCTAAACATAATCGCCACTTCTCCCTCCTGGCACTTTCCATGTGGGAGATATAGCAGGATGTATATTGGTTTTGAGGACAACTCAATGGACAGTGTAGGGAGAAAAGTTCCTGGCTCCTTGAATGCCGTTCCTGGAGACACTGCGATCAATGTGGGAGATATGTCAAGATGTGTGTTGGTTTTGAGGACGGCTCTCTGGAGAGTCTTAGCAAAGAGGTCACAGGGATAATCAGAGCAATTCTCAGAGACACTGAGAACAAGATGGACAGTTCCCTCCTGGCACTTTCCCTGTAGGAGATACCGCAAGACGTTTCTGTAGATTGGGCACAGCGCTCTGCAGGGTGTTAGCAGAGACTTTCCCGGGACAGTGAAACCCTATGTCAGAGACACTGAGAAGAAGCCCCAATGTTCCCTCCAGGCACTTTCAGTGTGGGTGCCTTCTCCACGTGGTTCCTGGTTTCCCTGCAGCGCTGAAGAGAATGTTAGCAAAGAGGTAACCGGCACAGCGAAAACAGTACTCAAAGAGAGGGAGAGCAAGCTCTCTCTTGGCACTTTGGATGTGGGACATACAGCGAGATGTTTGCTGCTTTTGCGTTTGGCTGTTGGGAGATTTACAGCACAAAGATATCTAGTTGATTTGAAGCAGTTCCGAGAAAGTCTAAACATAATCGCCACTTCTCCCTCCTGGCACTTTCCATGTGGGAGATATAGCAGGATGTATATTGGTTTTGAGGACAACTCAATGGACAGTGTAGGGAGAAAAGTTCCTGGCTCCTTGAATGCCGTTCCTGGAGACACTGCGATCAATGAGGGAGATATGTCAAGATGTGTGTTGGTTTTGAGGACGGCTCTCTGGAGAGTCTTAGCAAAGAGGTCACAGGGATAATCAGAGCAATTCTCAGAGACACTGAGAACAAGATGGACAGTTCCCTCCTGGCACTTTCCCTGTAGGAGATACCGCAAGACGTTTCTGTAGATTGGGCACAGCGCTCTGCAGGGTGTTAGCAGAGACTTTCCCGGGACAGTGAAACCCTATGTCAGAGACACTGAGAAGAAGCCCCAATGTTCCCTCCAGGCACTTTCAGTGTGGGTGCCTTCTCCACGTGGTTCCTGGTTTCCCTGCAGCGCTGAAGAGAATGTTAGCAAAGAGGTAACCGGCACAGCGAAAACAGTACTCAAAGACAGGGAGAGCAAGCTCTCTCTTGGCACTTTGGATGTGGGACATACAGCGAGATGTTTGCTGCTTTTGCGTTTGGCTGTTGGGAGATTTACAGCACAAAGATATCTAGTTGATTTGAAGCAGTTCCGAGAAAGTCTAAACATAATCGCCACTTCTCCCTCCTGGCACTTTCCATGTGGGAGATATAGCAGGATGTATATTGGTTTTGAGGACAACTCAATGGACAGTGTAGGGAGAAAAGTTCCTGGCTCCTTGAATGCCGTTCCTGGAGACACTGCGATCAATGTGGGAGATATGTCAAGATGTGTGTTTGTTTTGAGGACGGCTCTCTGGAGAGTCTTAGCAAAGAGGTCACAGGGATAATCAGAGCAATTCTCAGAGACACTGAGAACAAGATGGACAGTTCCCTCCTGGCACTTTCCCTGTAGGAGATACCGCAAGACGTTTCTGTAGATTGGGCACAGCGCTCTGCAGGGTGTTAGCAGAGACTTTCCCGGGACAGTGAAACCCTATGTCAGAGACACTGAGAAGAAGCCCCAATGTTCCCTCCAGGCACTTTCAGTGTGGGTGCCTTCTCCACGTGGTTCCTGGTTTCCCTGCAGCGCTGAAGAGAATGTTAGCAAAGAGGTAACCGGCACAGCGAAAACAGTACTCAAAGACAGGGAGAGCAAGCTCTCTCTTGGCACTTTGGATGTGGGACATACAGCGAGATGTTTGCTGCTTTTGCGTTTGGCTGTTGGGAGATTTACAGCACAAAGATATCTAGTTGATTTGAAGCAGTTCCGAGAAAGTCTAAACATAATCGCCACTTCTCCCTCCTGGCACTTTCCATGTGGGAGATATAGCAGGATGTATATTGGTTTTGAGGACAACTCAATGGACAGTGTAGGGAGAAAAGTTCCTGGCTCCTTGAATGCCGTTCCTGGAGACACTGCGATCAATGAGGGAGATATGTCAAGATGTGTGTTGGTTTTGAGGACGGCTCTCTGGAGAGTCTTAGCAAAGAGGTCACAGGGATAATCAGAGCAATTCTCAGAGACACTGAGAACAAGATGGACAGTTCCCTCCTGGCACTTTCCCTGTAGGAGATACCGCAAGACGTTTCTGTAGATTGGGCACAGCGCTCTGCAGGGTGTTAGCAGAGACTTTCCCGGGACAGTGAAACCCTATGTCAGAGACACTGAGAAGAAGCCCCAATGTTCCCTCCAGGCACTTTCAGTGTGGGTGCCTTCTCCACGTGGTTCCTGGTTTCCCTGCAGCGCTGAAGAGAATGTTAGCAAAGAGGTAACCGGCACAGCGAAAACAGTACTCAAAGAGAGGGAGAGCAAGCTCTCTCTTGGCACTTTGGATGTGGGACATACAGCGAGATGTTTGCTGCTTTTGCGTTTGGCTGTTGGGAGATTTACAGCACAAAGATATCTAGTTGATTTGAAGCAGTTCCGAGAAAGTCTAAACATAATCGCCACTTCTCCCTCCTGGCACTTTCCATGTGGGAGATATAGCAGGATGTATATTGGTTTTGAGGACAACTCAATGGACAGTGTAGGGAGAAAAGTTCCTGGCTCCTTGAATGCCGTTCCTGGAGACACTGCGATCAATGTGGGAGATATGTCAAGATGTGTGTTGGTTTTGAGGACGGCTCTCTGGAGAGTCTTAGCAAAGAGGTCACAGGGATAATCAGAGCAATTCTCAGAGACACTGAGAACAAGATGGACAGTTCCCTCCTGGCACTTTCCCTGTAGGAGATACCGCAAGACGTTTCTGTAGATTGGGCACAGCGCTCTGCAGGGTGTTAGCAGAGACTTTCCCGGGACAGTGAAACCCTATGTCAGAGACACTGAGAAGAAGCCCCAATGTTCCCTCCAGGCACTTTCAGTGTGGGTGCCTTCTCCACGTGGTTCCTGGTTTCCCTGCAGCGCTGAAGAGAATGTTAGCAAAGAGGTAACCGGCACAGCGAAAACAGTACTCAAAGACAGGGAGAGCAAGCTCTCTCTTGGCACTTTGGATGTGGGACATACAGCGAGATGTTTGCTGCTTTTGCGTTTGGCTGTTGGGAGATTTACAGCACAAAGATATCTAGTTGATTTGAAGCAGTTCCGAGAAAGTCTAAACATAATCGCCACTTCTCCCTCCTGGCACTTTCCATGTGGGAGATATAGCAGGATGTATATTGGTTTTGAGGACAACTCAATGGACAGTGTAGGGAGAAAAGTTCCTGGCTCCTTGAATGCCGTTCCTGGAGACACTGCGATCAATGAGGGAGATATGTCAAGATGTGTGTTGGTTTTGAGGACGGCTCTCTGGAGAGTCTTAGCAAAGAGGTCACAGGGATAATCAGAGCAATTCTCAGAGACACTGAGAACAAGATGGACAGTTCCCTCCTGGCACTTTCCCTGTAGGAGATACCGCAAGACGTTTCTGTAGATTGGGCACAGCGCTCTGCAGGGTGTTAGCAGAGACTTTCCCGGGACAGTGAAACCCTATGTCAGAGACACTGAGAAGAAGCCCCAATGTTCCCTCCAGGCACTTTCAGTGTGGGTGCCTTCTCCACGTGGTTCCTGGTTTCCCTGCAGCGCTGAAGAGAATGTTAGCAAAGAGGTAACCGGCACAGCGAAAACAGTACTCAAAGACAGGGAGAGCAAGCTCTCTCTTGGCACTTTGGATGTGGGACATACAGCGAGATGTTTGCTGCTTTTGCGTTTGGCTGTTGGGAGATTTACAGCACAAAGATATCTAGTTGATTTGAAGCAGTTCCGAGAAAGTCTAAACATAATCGCCACTTCTCCCTCCTGGCACTTTCCATGTGGGAGATATAGCAGGATGTATATTGGTTTTGAGGACAACTCAATGGACAGTGTAGGGAGAAAAGTTCCTGGCTCCTTGAATGCCGTTCCTGGAGACACTGCGATCAATGTGGGAGATATGTCAAGATGTGTGTTTGTTTTGAGGACGGCTCTCTGGAGAGTCTTAGCAAAGAGGTCACAGGGATAATCAGAGCAATTCTCAGAGACACTGAGAACAAGATGGACAGTTCCCTCCTGGCACTTTCCCTGTAGGAGATACCGCAAGACGTTTCTGTAGATTGGGCACAGCGCTCTGCAGGGTGTTAGCAGAGACTTTCCCGGGACAGTGAAACCCTATGTCAGAGACACTGAGAAGAAGCCCCAATGTTCCCTCCAGGCACTTTCAGTGTGGGTGCCTTCTCCACGTGGTTCCTGGTTTCCCTGCAGCGCTGAAGAGAATGTTAGCAAAGAGGTAACCGGCACAGCGAAAACAGTACTCAAAGAGAGGGAGAGCAAGCTCTCTCTTGGCACTTTGGATGTGGGACATACAGCGAGATGTTTGCTGCTTTTGCGTTTGGCTGTTGGGAGATTTACAGCACAAAGATATCTAGTTGATTTGAAGCAGTTCCGAGAAAGTCTAAACATAATCGCCACTTCTCCCTCCTGGCACTTTCCATGTGGGAGATATAGCAGGATGTATATTGGTTTTGAGGACAACTCAATGGACAGTGTAGGGAGAAAAGTTCCTGGCTCCTTGAATGCCGTTCCTGGAGACACTGCGATCAATGTGGGAGATATGTCAAGATGTGTGTTGGTTTTGAGGACGGCTCTCTGGAGAGTCTTAGCAAAGAGGTCACAGGGATAATCAGAGCAATTCTCAGAGACACTGAGAACAAGATGGACAGTTCCCTCCTGGCACTTTCCCTGTAGGAGATACCGCAAGACGTTTCTGTAGATTGGGCACAGCGCTCTGCAGGGTGTTAGCAGAGACTTTCCCGGGACAGTGAAACCCTATGTCAGAGACACTGAGAAGAAGCCCCAATGTTCCCTCCAGGCACTTTCAGTGTGGGTGCCTTCTCCACGTGGTTCCTGGTTTCCCTGCAGCGCTGAAGAGAATGTTAGCAAAGAGGTAACCGGCACAGCGAAAACAGTACTCAAAGACAGGGAGAGCAAGCTCTCTCTTGGCACTTTGGATGTGGGACATACAGCGAGATGTTTGCTGCTTTTGCGTTTGGCTGTTGGGAGATTTACAGCACAAAGATATCTAGTTGATTTGAAGCAGTTCCGAGAAAGTCTAAACATAATCGCCACTTCTCCCTCCTGGCACTTTCCATGTGGGAGATATAGCAGGATGTATATTGGTTTTGAGGACAACTCAATGGACAGTGTAGGGAGAAAAGTTCCTGGCTCCTTGAATGCCGTTCCTGGAGACACTGCGATCAATGAGGGAGATATGTCAAGATGTGTGTTGGTTTTGAGGACGGCTCTCTGGAGAGTCTTAGCAAAGAGGTCACAGGGATAATCAGAGCAATTCTCAGAGACACTGAGAACAAGATGGACAGTTCCCTCCTGGCACTTTCCCTGTAGGAGATACCGCAAGACGTTTCTGTAGATTGGGCACAGCGCTCTGCAGGGTGTTAGCAGAGACTTTCCCGGGACAGTGAAACCCTATGTCAGAGACACTGAGAAGAAGCCCCAATGTTCCCTCCAGGCACTTTCAGTGTGGGTGCCTTCTCCACGTGGTTCCTGGTTTCCCTGCAGCGCTGAAGAGAATGTTAGCAAAGAGGTAACCGGCACAGCGAAAACAGTACTCAAAGAGAGGGAGAGCAAGCTCTCTCTTGGCACTTTGGATGTGGGACATACAGCGAGATGTTTGCTGCTTTTGCGTTTGGCTGTTGGGAGATTTACAGCACAAAGATATCTAGTTGATTTGAAGCAGTTCCGAGAAAGTCTAAACATAATCGCCACTTCTCCCTCCTGGCACTTTCCATGTGGGAGATATAGCAGGATGTATATTGGTTTTGAGGACAACTCAATGGACAGTGTAGGGAGAAAAGTTCCTGGCTCCTTGAATGCCGTTCCTGGAGACACTGCGATCAATGTGGGAGATATGTCAAGATGTGTGTTGGTTTTGAGGACGGCTCTCTGGAGAGTCTTAGCAAAGAGGTCACAGGGATAATCAGAGCAATTCTCAGAGACACTGAGAACAAGCTCGACAATTCCCTCCTGGCACTTTCCCTGTAGGAGATACCGCAAGACGTTTCTGTAGATTGGGCACAGCGCTCTGCAGGGTGTTAGCAGAGACTTTCCCGGGACAGTGAAACCCTATGTCAGAGACACTGAGAAGAAGCCCCAATGTTCCCTCCAGGCACTTTCAGTGTGGGTGCCTTCTCCACGTGGTTCCTGGTTTCCCTGCAGCGCTGAAGAGAATGTTAGCAAAGAGGTAACCGGCACAGCGAAAACAGTACTCAAAGAGAGGGAGAGCAAGCTCTCTCTTGGCACTTTGGATGTGGGACATACAGCGAGATGTTTGCTGCTTTTGCGTTTGGCTGTTGGGAGATTTACAGCACAAAGATATCTAGTTGATTTGAAGCAGTTCCGAGAAAGTCTAAACATAATCGCCACTTCTCCCTCCTGGCACTTTCCATGTGGGAGATATAGCAGGATGTATATTGGTTTTGAGGACAACTCAATGGACAGTGTAGGGAGAAAAGTTCCTGGCTCCTTGAATGCCGTTCCTGGAGACACTGCGATCAACGAGGGAGATATGTCAAGATGTGTGTTGGTTTTGAGGACGGCTCTCTGGAGAGTCTTAGCAAAGAGGTCACAGGGATAATCAGAGCAATTCTCAGAGACACTGAGAACAAGATGGACAGTTCCCTCCTGGCACTTTCCCTGTAGGAGATACCGCAAGACGTTTCTGTAGATTGGGCACAGCGCTCTGCAGGGTGTTAGCAGAGACTTTCCCGGGACAGTGAAACCCTATGTCAGAGACACTGAGAAGAAGCCCCAATGTTCCCTCCAGGCACTTTCAGTGTGGGTGCCTTCTCCACGTGGTTCCTGGTTTCCCTGCAGCGCTGAAGAGAATGTTAGCAAAGAGGTAACCGGCACAGCGAAAACAGTACTCAAAGAGAGGGAGAGCAAGCTCTCTCTTGGCACTTTGGATGTGGGACATACAGCGAGATGTTTGCTGCTTTTGCGTTTGGCTGTTGGGAGATTTACAGCACAAAGATATCTAGTTGATTTGAAGCAGTTCCGAGAAAGTCTAAACATAATCGCCACTTCTCCCTCCTGGCACTTTCCATGTGGGAGATATAGCAGGATGTATATTGGTTTTGAGGACAACTCAATGGACAGTGTAGGGAGAAAAGTTCCTGGCTCCTTGAATGCCGTTCCTGGAGACACTGCGATCAATGTGGGAGATATGTCAAGATGTGTGTTGGTTTTGAGGACGGCTCTCTGGAGAGTCTTAGCAAAGAGGTCACAGGGATAATCAGAGCAATTCTCAGAGACACTGAGAACAAGATGGACAGTTCCCTCCTGGCACTTTCCCTGTAGGAGATACCGCAAGACGTTTCTGTAGATTGGGCACAGCGCTCTGCAGGGTGTTAGCAGAGACTTTCCCGGGACAGTGAAACCCTATGTCAGAGACACTGAGAAGAAGCCCCAATGTTCCCTCCAGGCACTTTCAGTGTGGGTGCCTTCTCCACGTGGTTCCTGGTTTCCCTGCAGCGCTGAAGAGAATGTTAGCAAAGAGGTAACCGGCACAGCGAAAACAGTACTCAAAGAGAGGGAGAGCAAGCTCTCTCTTGGCACTTTGGATGTGGGACATACAGCGAGATGTTTGCTGCTTTTGCGTTTGGCTGTTGGGAGATTTACAGCACAAAGATATCTAGTTGATTTGAAGCAGTTCCGAGAAAGTCTAAACATAATCGCCACTTCTCCCTCCTGGCACTTTCCATGTGGGAGATATAGCAGGATGTATATTGGTTTTGAGGACAACTCAATGGACAGTGTAGGGAGAAAAGTTCCTGGCTCCTTGAATGCCGTTCCTGGAGACACTGCGATCAATGTGGGAGATATGTCAAGATGTGTGTTTGTTTTGAGGACGGCTCTCTGGAGAGTCTTAGCAAAGAGGTCACAGGGATAATCAGAGCAATTCTCAGAGACACTGAGAACAAGATGGACAGTTCCCTCCTGGCACTTTCCCTGTAGGAGATACCGCAAGACGTTTCTGTAGATTGGGCACAGCGCTCTGCAGGGTGTTAGCAGAGACTTTCCCGGGACAGTGAAACCCTATGTCAGAGACACTGAGAAGAAGCCCCAATGTTCCCTCCAGGCACTTTCAGTGTGGGTGCCTTCTCCACGTGGTTCCTGGTTTCCCTGCAGCGCTGAAGAGAATGTTAGCAAAGAGGTAACCGGGACAGTGAAAACAGTACTCAAAGAGAGGGAGAGCAAGCTCTCTCTTGGCACTTTGGATGTGGGACATACAGCGAGATGTTTGCTGCTTTTGCGTTTGGCTGTTGGGAGATTTACAGCACAAAGATATCTAGTTGATTTGAAGCAGTTCCGAGGAAGTCTAAACATAATCGCCACTTCTCCCTCCTGGCACTTTCCATGTGGGAGATATAGCAGGATGTATATTGGTTTTGAGGACAACTCAATGGACAGTGTAGGGAGAAAAGTTCCTGGCTCCTTGAATGCCGTTCCTGGAGACACTGCGATCAATGTGGGAGATATGTCAAGATGTGTGTTGGTTTTGAGGACGGCTCTCTGGAGAGTCTTAGCAAAGAGGTCACAGGGATAATCAGAGCAATTCTCAGAGACACTGAGAACAAGCTCGACAATTCCCTCCTGGCACTTTCCCTGTAGGAGATACCGCAAGACGTTTCTGTAGATTGGGCACAGCGCTCTGCAGGGTGTTAGCAGAGACTTTCCCGGGACAGTGAAACCCTATGTCAGAGACACTGAGAAGAAGCCCCAATGTTCCCTCCAGGCACTTTCAGTGTGGGTGCCTTCTCCACGTGGTTCCTGGTTTCCCTGCAGCGCTGAAGAGAATGTTAGCAAAGAGGTAACCGGCACAGCGAAAACAGTACTCAAAGAGAGGGAGAGCAAGCTCTCTCTTGGCACTTTGGATGTGGGACATACAGCGAGATGTTTGCTGCTTTTGCGTTTGGCTGTTGGGAGATTTACAGCACAAAGATATCTAGTTGATTTGAAGCAGTTCCGAGAAAGTCTAAACATAATCGCCACTTCTCCCTCCTGGCACTTTCCATGTGGGAGATATAGCAGGATGTATATTGGTTTTGAGGACAACTCAATGGACAGTGTAGGGAGAAAAGTTCCTGGCTCCTTGAATGCCGTTCCTGGAGACACTGCGATCAATGTGGGAGATATGTCAAGATGTGTGTTTGTTTTGAGGACGGCTCTCTGGAGAGTCTTAGCAAAGAGGTCACAGGGATAATCAGAGCAATTCTCAGAGACACTGAGAACAAGATGGACAGTTCCCTCCTGGCACTTTCCCTGTAGGAGATACCGCAAGACGTTTCTGTAGATTGGGCACAGCGCTCTGCAGGGTGTTAGCAGAGACTTTCCCGGGACAGTGAAACCCTATGTCAGAGACACTGAGAAGAAGCCCCAATGTTCCCTCCAGGCACTTTCAGTGTGGGTGCCTTCTCCACGTGGTTCCTGGTTTCCCTGCAGCGCTGAAGAGAATGTTAGCAAAGAGGTAACCGGCACAGCGAAAACAGTACTCAAAGAGAGGCAGAGCAAGCTCTCTCTTGGCACTTTGGATGTGGGACATACAGCGAGATGTTTGCTGCTTTTGCGTTTGGCTGTTGGGAGATTTACAGCACAAAGATATCTAGTTGATTTGAAGCAGTTCCGAGAAAGTCTAAACATAATCGCCACTTCTCCCTCCTGGCACTTTCCATGTGGGAGATATAGCAGGATGTATATTGGTTTTGAGGACAACTCAATGGACAGTGTAGGGAGAAAAGTTCCTGGCTCCTTGAATGCCGTTCCTGGAGACACTGCGATCAATGTGGGAGATATGTCAAGATGTGTGTTTGTTTTGAGGACGGCTCTCTGGAGAGTCTTAGCAAAGAGGTCACAGGGATAATCAGAGCAATTCTCAGAGACACTGAGAACAAGCTCGACAATTCCCTCCTGGCACTTTCCCTGTAGGAGATACCGCAAGAGTTTCTGTAGATTGGGCACAGCGCTCTGCAGGGTGTTAGCAGAGACTTTCCCGGGACAGTGAAACCCTATGTCAGAGACACTGAGAAGAAGCCCCAATGTTCCCTCCAGGCACTTTCAGTGTGGGTGCCTTCTCCACGTGGTTCCTGGTTTCCCTGCAGCGCTGAAGAGAATGTTAGCAAAGAGGTAACCGGCACAGCGAAAACAGTACTCAAAGACAGGGAGAGCAAGCTCTCTCTTGGCACTTTGGATGTGGGACATACAGCGAGATGTTTGCTGCTTTTGCGTTTGGCTGTTGGGAGATTTACAGCACAAAGATATCTAGTTGATTTGAAGCAGTTCCGAGAAAGTCTAAACATAATCGCCACTTCTCCCTCCTGGCACTTTCCATGTGGGAGATATAGCAGGATGTATATTGGTTTTGAGGACAACTCAATGGACAGTGTAGGGAGAAAAGTTCCTGGCTCCTTGAATGCCGTTCCTGGAGACACTGCGATCAATGAGGGAGATATGTCAAGATGTGTGTTGGTTTTGAGGACGGCTCTCTGGAGAGTCTTAGCAAAGAGGTCACAGGGATAATCAGAGCAATTCTCAGAGACACTGAGAACAAGATGGACAGTTCCCTCCTGGCACTTTCCCTGTAGGAGATACCGCAAGACGTTTCTGTAGATTGGGCACAGCGCTCTGCAGGGTGTTAGCAGAGACTTTCCCGGGACAGTGAAACCCTATGTCAGAGACACTGAGAAGAAGCCCCAATGTTCCCTCCAGGCACTTTCAGTGTGGGTGCCTTCTCCACGTGGTTCCTGGTTTCCCTGCAGCGCTGAAGAGAATGTTAGCAAAGAGGTAACCGGGACAGTGAAAACAGTACTCAAAGAGAGGGAGAGCAAGCTCTCTCTTGGCACTTTGGATGTGGGACATACAGCGAGATGTTTGCTGCTTTTGCGTTTGGCTGTTGGGAGATTTACAGCACAAAGATATCTAGTTGATTTGAAGCAGTTCCGAGAAAGTCTAAACATAATCGCCACTTCTCCCTCCTGGCACTTTCCATGTGGGAGATATAGCAGGATGTATATTGGTTTTGAGGACAACTCAATGGACAGTGTAGGGAGAAAAGTTCCTGGCTCCTTGAATGCCGTTCCTGGAGACACTGCGATCAATGTGGGAGATATGTCAAGATGTGTGTTTGTTTTGAGGACGGCTCTCTGGAGAGTCTTAGCAAAGAGGTCACAGGGATAATCAGAGCAATTCTCAGAGACACTGAGAACAAGCTCGACAATTCCCTCCTGGCACTTTCCCTGTAGGAGATACCGCAAGACGTTTCTGTAGATTGGGCACAGCGCTCTGCAGGGTGTTAGCAGAGACTTTCCCGGGACAGTGAAACCCTATGTCAGAGACACTGAGAAGAAGCCCCAATGTTCCCTCCAGGCACTTTCAGTGTGGGTGCCTTCTCCACGTGGTTCCTGGTTTCCCTGCAGCGCTGAAGAGAATGTTAGCAAAGAGGTAACCGTCACAGCGAAAACAGTACTCAAAGACAGGGAGAGCAAGCTCTCTCTTGGCACTTTGGATGTGGGACATACAGCGAGATGTTTGCTGCTTTTGCGTTTGGCTGTTGGGAGATTTACAGCACAAAGATATCTAGTTGATTTGAAGCAGTTCCGAGAAAGTCTAAACATAATCGCCACTTCTCCCTCCTGGCACTTTCCATGTGGGAGATATAGCAGGATGTATATTGGTTTTGAGGACAACTCAATGGACAGTGTAGGGAGAAAAGTTCCTGGCTCCTTGAATGCCGTTCCTGGAGACACTGCGATCAATGAGGGAGATATGTCAAGATGTGTGTTGGTTTTGAGGACGGCTCTCTGGAGAGTCTTAGCAAAGAGGTCACAGGGATAATCAGAGCAATTCTCAGAGACACTGAGAACAAGATGGACAGTTCCCTCCTGGCACTTTCCCTGTAGGAGATACCGCAAGACGTTTCTGTAGATTGGGCACAGCGCTCTGCAGGGTGTTAGCAGAGACTTTCCCGGGACAGTGAAACCCTATGTCAGAGACACTGAGAAGAAGCCCCAATGTTCCCTCCAGGCACTTTCAGTGTGGGTGCCTTCTCCACGTGGTTCCTGGTTTCCCTGCAGCGCTGAAGAGAATGTTAGCAAAGAGGTAACCGGCACAGCAAAAACAGTACTCAAAGACAGGGAGAGCAAGCTCTCTCTTGGCACTTTGGATGTGGGACATACAGCGAGATGTTTGCTGCTTTTGCGTTTGGCTGTTGGGAGATTTACAGCACAAAGATATCTAGTTGATTTGAAGCAGTTCCGAGAAAGTCTAAACATAATCGCCACTTCTCCCTCCTGGCACTTTCCATGTGGGAGATATAGCAGGATGTATATTGGTTTTGAGGACAACTCAATGGACAGTGTAGGGAGAAAAGTTCCTGGCTCCTTGAATGCCGTTCCTGGAGACACTGCGATCAATGAGGGAGATATGTCAAGATGTGTGTTGGTTTTGAGGACGGCTCTCTGGAGAGTCTTAGCAAAGAGGTCACAGGGATAATCAGAGCAATTCTCAGAGACACTGAGAACAAGATGGACAGTTCCCTCCTGGCACTTTCCCTGTAGGAGATACCGCAAGACGTTTCTGTAGATTGGGCACAGCGCTCTGCAGGGTGTTAGCAGAGACTTTCCCGGGACAGTGAAACCCTATGTCAGAGACACTGAGAAGAAGCCCCAATGTTCCCTCCAGGCACTTTCAGTGTGGGTGCCTTCTCCACGTGGTTCCTGGTTTCCCTGCAGCGCTGAAGAGAATGTTAGCAAAGAGGTAACCGGCACAGCAAAAACAGTACTCAAAGACAGGGAGAGCAAGCTCTCTCTTGGCACTTTGGATGTGGGACATACAGCGAGATGTTTGCTGCTTTTGCGTTTGGCTGTTGGGAGATTTACAGCACAAAGATATCTAGTTGATTTGAAGCAGTTCCGAGAAAGTCTAAACATAATCGCCACTTCTCCCTCCTGGCACTTTCCATGTGGGAGATATAGCAGGATGTATATTGGTTTTGAGGACAACTCAATGGACAGTGTAGGGAGAAAAGTTCCTGGCTCCTTGAATGCCGTTCCTGGAGACACTGCGATCAATGAGGGAGATATGTCAAGATGTGTGTTGGTTTTGAGGACGGCTCTCTGGAGAGTCTTAGCAAAGAGGTCACAGGGATAATCAGAGCAATTCTCAGAGACACTGAGAACAAGATGGACAGTTCCCTCCTGGCACTTTCCCTGTAGGAGATACCGCAAGACGTTTCTGTAGATTGGGCACAGCGCTCTGCAGGGTGTTAGCAGAGACTTTCCCGGGACAGTGAAACCCTATGTCAGAGACACTGAGAAGAAGCCCCAATGTTCCCTCCAGGCACTTTCAGTGTGGGTGCCTTCTCCACGTGGTTCCTGGTTTCCCTGCAGCGCTGAAGAGAATGTTAGCAAAGAGGTAACCGTCACAGCGAAAACAGTACTCAAAGACAGGGAGAGCAAGCTCTCTCTTGGCACTTTGGATGTGGGACATACAGCGAGATGTTTGCTGCTTTTGCGTTTGGCTGTTGGGAGATTTACAGCACAAAGATATCTAGTTGATTTGAAGCAGTTCCGAGAAAGTCTAAACATAATCGCCACTTCTCCCTCCTGGCACTTTCCATGTGGGAGATATAGCAGGATGTATATTGGTTTTGAGGACAACTCAATGGACAGTGTAGGGAGAAAAGTTCCTGGCTCCTTGAATGCCGTTCCTGGAGACACTGCGATCAATGAGGGAGATATGTCAAGATGTGTGTTGGTTTTGAGGACGGCTCTCTGGAGAGTCTTAGCAAAGAGGTCACAGGGATAATCAGAGCAATTCTCAGAGACACTGAGAACAAGATGGACAGTTCCCTCCTGGCACTTTCCCTGTAGGAGATACCGCAAGACGTTTCTGTAGATTGGGCACAGCGCTCTGCAGGGTGTTAGCAGAGACTTTCCCGGGACAGTGAAACCCTATGTCAGAGACACTGAGAAGAAGCCCCAATGTTCCCTCCAGGCACTTTCAGTGTGGGTGCCTTCTCCACGTGGTTCCTGGTTTCCCTGCAGCGCTGAAGAGAATGTTAGCAAAGAGGTAACCGGCACAGCGAAAACAGTACTCAAAGACAGGGAGAGCAAGCTCTCTCTTGGCACTTTGGATGTGGGACATACAGCGAGATGTTTGCTGCTTTTGCGTTTGGCTGTTGGGAGATTTACAGCACAAAGATATCTAGTTGATTTGAAGCAGTTCCGAGAAAGTCTAAACATAATCGCCACTTCTCCCTCCTGGCACTTTCCATGTGGGAGATATAGCAGGATGTATATTGGTTTTGAGGACAACTCAATGGACAGTGTAGGGAGAAAAGTTCCTGGCTCCTTGAATGCCGTTCCTGGAGACACTGCGATCAATGAGGGAGATATGTCAAGATGTGTGTTGGTTTTGAGGACGGCTCTCTGGAGAGTCTTAGCAAAGAGGTCACAGGGATAATCAGAGCAATTCTCAGAGACACTGAGAACAAGATGGACAGTTCCCTCCTGGCACTTTCCCTGTAGGAGATACCGCAAGACGTTTCTGTAGATTGGGCACAGCGCTCTGCAGGGTGTTAGCAGAGACTTTCCCGGGACAGTGAAACCCTATGTCAGAGACACTGAGAAGAAGCCCCAATGTTCCCTCCAGGCACTTTCAGTGTGGGTGCCTTCTCCACGTGGTTCCTGGTTTCCCTGCAGCGCTGAAGAGAATGTTAGCAAAGAGGTAACCGGGACAGCGAAAACAGTACTCAAAGACAGGGAGAGCAAGCTCTCTCTTGGCACTTTGGATGTGGGACATACAGCGAGATGTTTGCTGCT
Organism: Chroicocephalus ridibundus; assembly: GCF_963924245.1. NCBI lineage: Eukaryota > Metazoa > Chordata > Aves > Charadriiformes > Laridae > Chroicocephalus > Chroicocephalus ridibundus. The sequence goes on from NW_026961745.1 coordinate 77,668, forward strand.
TTTGCGTTTGGCTGTTGGGAGATTTACAGCACAAAGATATCTAGTTGATTTGAAGCAGTTCCGAGAAAGTCTAAACATAATCGCCACTTCTCCCTCCTGGCACTTTCCATGTGGGAGATATAGCAGGATGTATATTGGTTTTGAGGACAACTCAATGGACAGTGTAGGGAGAAAAGTTCCTGGCTCCTTGAATGCCGTTCCTGGAGACACTGCGATCAATGTGGGAGATATGTCAAGATGTGTGTTTGTTTTGAGGACGGCTCTCTGGAGAGTCTTAGCAAAGAGGTCACAGGGATAATCAGAGCAATTCTCAGAGACACTGAGAACAAGATGGACAGTTCCCTCCTGGCACTTTCCCTGTAGGAGATACCGCAAGACGTTTCTGTAGATTGGGCACAGCGCTCTGCAGGGTGTTAGCAGAGACTTTCCCGGGACAGTGAAACCCTATGTCAGAGACACTGAGAAGAAGCCCCAATGTTCCCTCCAGGCACTTTCAGTGTGGGTGCCTTCTCCACGTGGTTCCTGGTTTCCCTGCAGCGCTGAAGAGAATGTTAGCAAAGAGGTAACCGTCACAGTGAAAACAGTACTCAAAGAGAGGGAGAGCAAGCTCTCTCTTGGCACTTTGGATGTGGGACATACAGCGAGATGTTTGCTGCTTTTGCGTTTGGCTGTTGGGAGATTTACAGCACAAAGATATCTAGTTGATTTGAAGCAGTTCCGAGAAAGTCTAAACATAATCGCCACTTCTCCCTCCTGGCACTTTCCATGTGGGAGATATAGCAGGATGTATATTGGTTTTGAGGACAACTCAATGGACAGTGTAGGGAGAAAAGTTCCTGGCTCCTTGAATGCCGTTCCTGGAGACACTGCGATCAATGTGGGAGATATGTCAAGATGTGTGTTTGTTTTGAGGACGGCTCTCTGGAGAGTCTTAGCAAAGAGGTCACAGGGATAATCAGAGCAATTCTCAGAGACACTGAGAACAAGCTCGACAATTCCCTCCTGGCACTTTCCCTGTAGGAGATACCGCAAGACGTTTCTGTAGATTGGGCACAGCGCTCTGCAGGGTGTTAGCAGAGACTTTCCCGGGACAGTGAAACCCTATGTCAGAGACACTGAGAAGAAGCCCCAATGTTCCCTCCAGGCACTTTCAGTGTGGGTGCCTTCTCCACGTGGTTCCTGGTTTCCCTGCAGCGCTGAAGAGAATGTTAGCAAAGAGGTAACCGGCACAGCGAAAACAGTACTCAAAGACAGGGAGAGCAAGCTCTCTCTTGGCACTTTGGATGTGGGACATACAGCGAGATGTTTGCTGCTTTTGCGTTTGGCTGTTGGGAGATTTACAGCACAAAGATATCTAGTTGATTTGAAGCAGTTCCGAGAAAGTCTAAACATAATCGCCACTTCTCCCTCCTGGCACTTTCCATGTGGGAGATATAGCAGGATGTATATTGGTTTTGAGGACAACTCAATGGACAGTGTAGGGAGAAAAGTTCCTGGCTCCTTGAATGCCGTTCCTGGAGACACTGCGATCAATGTGGGAGATATGTCAAGATGTGTGTTTGTTTTGAGGACGGCTCTCTGGAGAGTCTTAGCAAAGAGGTCACAGGGATAATCAGAGCAATTCTCAGAGACACTGAGAACAAGATGGACAGTTCCCTCCTGGCACTTTCCCTGTAGGAGATACCGCAAGACGTTTCTGTAGATTGGGCACAGCGCTCTGCAGGGTGTTAGCAGAGACTTTCCCGGGACAGTGAAACCCTATGTCAGAGACACTGAGAAGAAGCCCCAATGTTCCCTCCAGGCACTTTCAGTGTGGGTGCCTTCTCCACGTGGTTCCTGGTTTCCCTGCAGCGCTGAAGAGAATGTTAGCAAAGAGGTAACCGGGACAGTGAAAACAGTACTCAAAGAGAGGGAGAGCAAGCTCTCTCTTGGCACTTTGGATGTGGGACATACAGCGAGATGTTTGCTGCTTTTGCGTTTGGCTGTTGGGAGATTTACAGCACAAAGATATCTAGTTGATTTGAAGCAGTTCCGAGAAAGTCTAAACATAATCGCCACTTCTCCCTCCTGGCACTTTCCATGTGGGAGATATAGCAGGATGTATATTGGTTTTGAGGACAACTCAATAGACAGTGTAGGGAGAAAAGTTCCTGGCTCCTTGAATGCCGTTCCTGGAGACACTGCGATCAATGAGGGAGATATGTCAAGATGTGTGTTGGTTTTGAGGACGGCTCTCTGGAGAGTCTTAGCAAAGAGGTCACAGGGATAATCAGAGCAATTCTCAGAGACACTGAGAACAAGCTCGACAATTCCCTCCTGGCACTTTCCCTGTAGGAGATACCGCAAGACGTTTCTGTAGATTGGGCACAGCGCTCTGCAGGGTGTTAGCAGAGACTTTCCCGGGACAGTGAAACCCTATGTCAGAGACACTGAGAAGAAGCCCCAATGTTCCCTCCAGGCACTTTCAGTGTGGGTGCCTTCTCCACGTGGTTCCTGGTTTCCCTGCAGCGCTGAAGAGAATGTTAGCAAAGAGGTAACCGGCACAGCGAAAACAGTACTCAAAGAGAGGGAGAGCAAGCTCTCTCTTGGCACTTTGGATGTGGGACATACAGCGAGATGTTTGCTGCTTTTGCGTTTGGCTGTTGGGAGATTTACAGCACAAAGATATCTAGTTGATTTGAAGCAGTTCCGAGGAAGTCTAAACATAATCCCCACTTCTCCCTCCTGGCACTTTCCATGTGGGAGATATAGCAGGATGTATATTGGTTTTGAGGACAACTCAATGGACAGTGTAGGGAGAAAAGTTCCTGGCTCCTTGAATGCCGTTCCTGGAGACACTGCGATCAATGTGGGAGATATGTCAAGATGTGTGTTGGTTTTGAGGACGGCTCTCTGGAGAGTCTTAGCAAAGAGGTCACAGGGATAATCAGAGCAATTCTCAGAGACACTGAGAACAAGCTCGACAATTCCCTCCTGGCACTTTCCCTGTAGGAGATACCGCAAGACGTTTCTGTAGATTGGGCACAGCGCTCTGCAGGGTGTTAGCAGAGACTTTCCCGGGACAGTGAAACCCTATGTCAGAGACACTGAGAAGAAGCCCCAATGTTCCCTCCAGGCACTTTCAGTGTGGGTGCCTTCTCCACGTGGTTCCTGGTTTCCCTGCAGCGCTGAAGAGAATGTTAGCAAAGAGGTAACCGGCACAGCGAAAACAGTACTCAAAGAGAGGGAGAGCAAGCTCTCTCTTGGCACTTTGGATGTGGGACATACAGCGAGATGTTTGCTGCTTTTGCGTTTGGCTGTTGGGAGATTTACAGCACAAAGATATCTAGTTGATTTGAAGCAGTTCCGAGAAAGTCTAAACATAATCGCCACTTCTCCCTCCTGGCACTTTCCATGTGGGAGATATAGCAGGATGTATATTGGTTTTGAGGACAACTCAATGGACAGTGTAGGGAGAAAAGTTCCTGGCTCCTTGAATGCCGTTCCTGGAGACACTGCGATCAATGTGGGAGATATGTCAAGATGTGTGTTTGTTTTGAGGACGGCTCTCTGGAGAGTCTTAGCAAAGAGGTCACAGGGATAATCAGAGCAATTCTCAGAGACACTGAGAACAAGCTCGACAATTCCCTCCTGGCACTTTCCCTGTAGGAGATACCGCAAGAGTTTCTGTAGATTGGGCACAGCGCTCTGCAGGGTGTTAGCAGAGACTTTCCCGGGACAGTGAAACCCTATGTCAGAGACACTGAGAAGAAGCCCCAATGTTCCCTCCAGGCACTTTCAGTGTGGGTGCCTTCTCCACGTGGTTCCTGGTTTCCCTGCAGCGCTGAAGAGAATGTTAGCAAAGAGGTAACCGGCACAGCGAAAACAGTACTCAAAGACAGGGAGAGCAAGCTCTCTCTTGGCACTTTGGATGTGGGACATACAGCGAGATGTTTGCTGCTTTTGCGTTTGGCTGTTGGGAGATTTACAGCACAAAGATATCTAGTTGATTTGAAGCAGTTCCGAGAAAGTCTAAACATAATCGCCACTTCTCCCTCCTGGCACTTTCCATGTGGGAGATATAGCAGGATGTATATTGGTTTTGAGGACAACTCAATGGACAGTGTAGGGAGAAAAGTTCCTGGCTCCTTGAATGCCGTTCCTGGAGACACTGCGATCAATGTGGGAGATATGTCAAGATGTGTGTTGGTTTTGAGGACGGCTCTCTGGAGAGTCTTAGCAAAGAGGTCACAGGGATAATCAGAGCAATTCTCAGAGACACTGAGAACAAGATGGACAGTTCCCTCCTGGCACTTTCCCTGTAGGAGATACCGCAAGACGTTTCTGTAGATTGGGCACAGCGCTCTGCAGGGTGTTAGCAGAGACTTTCCCGGGACAGTGAAACCCTATGTCAGAGACACTGAGAAGAAGCCCCAATGTTCCCTCCAGGCACTTTCAGTGTGGGTGCCTTCTCCACGTGGTTCCTGGTTTCCCTGCAGCGCTGAAGAGAATGTTAGCAAAGAGGTAACCGGCACAGCGAAAACAGTACTCAAAGACAGGGAGAGCAAGCTCTCTCTTGGCACTTTGGATGTGGGACATACAGCGAGATGTTTGCTGCTTTTGCGTTTGGCTGTTGGGAGATTTACAGCACAAAGATATCTAGTTGATTTGAAGCAGTTCCGAGAAAGTCTAAACATAATCGCCACTTCTCCCTCCTGGCACTTTCCATGTGGGAGATATAGCAGGATGTATATTGGTTTTGAGGACAACTCAATGGACAGTGTAGGGAGAAAAGTTCCTGGCTCCTTGAATGCCGTTCCTGGAGACACTGCGATCAATGAGGGAGATATGTCAAGATGTGTGTTGGTTTTGAGGACGGCTCTCTGGAGAGTCTTAGCAAAGAGGTCACAGGGATAATCAGAGCAATTCTCAGAGACACTGAGAACAAGATGGACAGTTCCCTCCTGGCACTTTCCCTGTAGGAGATACCGCAAGACGTTTCTGTAGATTGGGCACAGCGCTCTGCAGGGTGTTAGCAGAGACTTTCCCGGGACAGTGAAACCCTATGTCAGAGACACTGAGAAGAAGCCCCAATGTTCCCTCCAGGCACTTTCAGTGTGGGTGCCTTCTCCACGTGGTTCCTGGTTTCCCTGCAGCGCTGAAGAGAATGTTAGCAAAGAGGTAACCGGCACAGCGAAAACAGTACTCAAAGAGAGGGAGAGCAAGCTCTCTCTTGGCACTTTGGATGTGGGACATACAGCGAGATGTTTGCTGCTTTTGCGTTTGGCTGTTGGGAGATTTACAGCACAAAGATATCTAGTTGATTTGAAGCAGTTCGAGAAAGTCTAAACATAATCGCCACTTCTCCCTCCTGGCACTTTCCATGTGGGAGATATAGCAGGATGTATATTGGTTTTGAGGACAACTCAATGGACAGTGTAGGGAGAAAAGTTCCTGGCTCCTTGAATGCCGTTCCTGGAGACACTGCGATCAATGTGGGAGATATGTCAAGATGTGTGTTGGTTTTGAGGACGGCTCTCTGGAGAGTCTTAGCAAAGAGGTCACAGGGATAATCAGAGCAATTCTCAGAGACACTGAGAACAAGCTCGACAATTCCCTCCTGGCACTTTCCCTGTAGGAGATACCGCAAGACGTTTCTGTAGATTGGGCACAGCGCTCTGCAGGGTGTTAGCAGAGACTTTCCCGGGACAGTGAAACCCTATGTCAGAGACACTGAGAAGAAGCCCCAATGTTCCCTCCAGGCACTTTCAGTGTGGGTGCCTTCTCCACGTGGTTCCTGGTTTCCCTGCAGCGCTGAAGAGAATGTTAGCAAAGAGGTAACCGGCACAGCGAAAACAGTACTCAAAGACAGGGAGAGCAAGCTCTCTCTTGGCACTTTGGATGTGGGACATACAGCGAGATGTTTGCTGCTTTTGCGTTTGGCTGTTGGGAGATTTACAGCACAAAGATATCTAGTTGATTTGAAGCAGTTCCGAGAAAGTCTAAACATAATCGCCACTTCTCCCTCCTGGCACTTTCCATGTGGGAGATATAGCAGGATGTATATTGGTTTTGAGGACAACTCAATGGACAGTGTAGGGAGAAAAGTTCCTGGCTCCTTGAATGCCGTTCCTGGAGACACTGCGATCAATGAGGGAGATATGTCAAGATGTGTGTTGGTTTTGAGGACGGCTCTCTGGAGAGTCTTAGCAAAGAGGTCACAGGGATAATCAGAGCAATTCTCAGAGACACTGAGAACAAGCTCGACAATTCCCTCCTGGCACTTTCCCTGTAGGAGATACCGCAAGACGTTTCTGTAGATTGGGCACAGCGCTCTGCAGGGTGTTAGCAGAGACTTTCCCGGGACAGTGAAACCCTATGTCAGAGACACTGAGAAGAAGCCCCAATGTTCCCTCCAGGCACTTTCAGTGTGGGTGCCTTCTCCACGTGGTTCCTGGTTTCCCTGCAGCGCTGAAGAGAATGTTAGCAAAGAGGTAACCGGGACAGCGAAAACAGTACTCAAAGACAGGGAGAGCAAGCTCTCTCTTGGCACTTTGGATGTGGGACATACAGCGAGATGTTTGCTGCTTTTGCGTTTGGCTGTTGGGAGATTTACAGCACAAAGATATCTAGTTGATTTGAAGCAGTTCCGAGAAAGTCTAAACATAATCGCCACTTCTCCCTCCTGGCACTTTCCATGTGGGAGATATAGCAGGATGTATATTGGTTTTGAGGACAACTCAATGGACAGTGTAGGGAGAAAAGTTCCTGGCTCCTTGAATGCCGTTCCTGGAGACACTGCGATCAATGTGGGAGATATGTCAAGATGTGTGTTTGTTTTGAGGACGGCTCTCTGGAGAGTCTTAGCAAAGAGGTCACAGGGATAATCAGAGCAATTCTCAGAGACACTGAGAACAAGATGGACAGTTCCCTCCTGGCACTTTCCCTGTAGGAGATACCGCAAGACGTTTCTGTAGATTGGGCACAGCGCTCTGCAGGGTGTTAGCAGAGACTTTCCCGGGACAGTGAAACCCTATGTCAGAGACACTGAGAAGAAGCCCCAATGTTCCCTCCAGGCACTTTCAGTGTGGGTGCCTTCTCCACGTGGTTCCTGGTTTCCCTGCAGCGCTGAAGAGAATGTTAGCAAAGAGGTAACCGGCACAGCGAAAACAGTACTCAAAGACAGGGAGAGCAAGCTCTCTCTTGGCACTTTGGATGTGGGACATACAGCGAGATGTTTGCTGCTTTTGCGTTTGGCTGTTGGGAGATTTACAGCACAAAGATATCTAGTTGATTTGAAGCAGTTCCGAGAAAGTCTAAACATAATCGCCACTTCTCCCTCCTGGCACTTTCCATGTGGGAGATATAGCAGGATGTATATTGGTTTTGAGGACAACTCAATGGACAGTGTAGGGAGAAAAGTTCCTGGCTCCTTGAATGCCGTTCCTGGAGACACTGCGATCAATGTGGGAGATATGTCAAGATGTGTGTTTGTTTTGAGGACGGCTCTCTGGAGAGTCTTAGCAAAGAGGTCACAGGGATAATCAGAGCAATTCTCAGAGACACTGAGAACAAGCTCGACAATTCCCTCCTGGCACTTTCCCTGTAGGAGATACCGCAAGACGTTTCTGTAGATTGGGCACAGCGCTCTGCAGGGTGTTAGCAGAGACTTTCCCGGGACAGTGAAACCCTATGTCAGAGACACTGAGAAGAAGCCCCAATGTTCCCTCCAGGCACTTTCAGTGTGGGTGCCTTCTCCACGTGGTTCCTGGTTTCCCTGCAGCGCTGAAGAGAATGTTAGCAAAGAGGTAACCGGCACAGCGAAAACAGTACTCAAAGAGAGGGAGAGCAAGCTCTCTCTTGGCACTTTGGATGTGGGACATACAGCGAGATGTTTGCTGCTTTTGCGTTTGGCTGTTGGGAGATTTACAGCACAAAGATATCTAGTTGATTTGAAGCAGTTCCGAGAAAGTCTAAACATAATCGCCACTTCTCCCTCCTGGCACTTTCCATGTGGGAGATATAGCAGGATGTATATTGGTTTTGAGGACAACTCAATGGACAGTGTAGGGAGAAAAGTTCCTGGCTCCTTGAATGCCGTTCCTGGAGACACTGCGATCAATGTGGGAGATATGTCAAGATGTGTGTTTGTTTTGAGGACGGCTCTCTGGAGAGTCTTAGCAAAGAGGTCACAGGGATAATCAGAGCAATTCTCAGAGACACTGAGAACAAGATGGACAGTTCCCTCCTGGCACTTTCCCTGTAGGAGATACCGCAAGACGTTTCTGTAGATTGGGCACAGCGCTCTGCAGGGTGTTAGCAGAGACTTTCCCGGGACAGTGAAACCCTATGTCAGAGACACTGAGAAGAAGCCCCAATGTTCCCTCCAGGCACTTTCAGTGTGGGTGCCTTCTCCACGTGGTTCCTGGTTTCCCTGCAGCGCTGAAGAGAATGTTAGCAAAGAGGTAACCGGCACAGCGAAAACAGTACTCAAAGACAGGGAGAGCAAGCTCTCTCTTGGCACTTTGGATGTGGGACATACAGCGAGATGTTTGCTGCTTTTGCGTTTGGCTGTTGGGAGATTTACAGCACAAAGATATCTAGTTGATTTGAAGCAGTTCCGAGAAAGTCTAAACATAATCGCCACTTCTCCCTCCTGGCACTTTCCATGTGGGAGATATAGCAGGATGTATATTGGTTTTGAGGACAACTCAATGGACAGTGTAGGGAGAAAAGTTCCTGGCTCCTTGAATGCCGTTCCTGGAGACACTGCGATCAATGTGGGAGATATGTCAAGATGTGTGTTGGTTTTGAGGACGGCTCTCTGGAGAGTCTTAGCAAAGAGGTCACAGGGATAATCAGAGCAATTCTCAGAGACACTGAGAACAAGATGGACAGTTCCCTCCTGGCACTTTCCCTGTAGGAGATACCGCAAGACGTTTCTGTAGATTGGGCACAGCGCTCTGCAGGGTGTTAGCAGAGACTTTCCCGGGACAGTGAAACCCTATGTCAGAGACACTGAGAAGAAGCCCCAATGTTCCCTCCAGGCACTTTCAGTGTGGGTGCCTTCTCCACGTGGTTCCTGGTTTCCCTGCAGCGCTGAAGAGAATGTTAGCAAAGAGGTAACCGGCACAGCGAAAACAGTACTCAAAGACAGGGAGAGCAAGCTCTCTCTTGGCACTTTGGATGTGGGACATACAGCGAGATGTTTGCTGCTTTTGCGTTTGGCTGTTGGGAGATTTACAGCACAAAGATATCTAGTTGATTTGAAGCAGTTCCGAGAAAGTCTAAACATAATCGCCACTTCTCCCTCCTGGCACTTTCCATGTGGGAGATATAGCAGGATGTATATTGGTTTTGAGGACAACTCAATGGACAGTGTAGGGAGAAAAGTTCCTGGCTCCTTGAATGCCGTTCCTGGAGACACTGCGATCAATGTGGGAGATATGTCAAGATGTGTGTTTGTTTTGAGGACGGCTCTCTGGAGAGTCTTAGCAAAGAGGTCACAGGGATAATCAGAGCAATTCTCAGAGACACTGAGAACAAGATGGACAGTTCCCTCCTGGCACTTTCCCTGTAGGAGATACCGCAAGACGTTTCTGTAGATTGGGCACAGCGCTCTGCAGGGTGTTAGCAGAGACTTTCCCGGGACAGTGAAACCCTATGTCAGAGACACTGAGAAGAAGCCCCAATGTTCCCTCCAGGCACTTTCAGTGTGGGTGCCTTCTCCACGTGGTTCCTGGTTTCCCTGCAGCGCTGAAGAGAATGTTAGCAAAGAGGTAACCGGCACAGCGAAAACAGTACTCAAAGACAGGGAGAGCAAGCTCTCTCTTGGCACTTTGGATGTGGGACATACAGCGAGATGTTTGCTGCTTTTGCGTTTGGCTGTTGGGAGATTTACAGCACAAAGATATCTAGTTGATTTGAAGCAGTTCCGAGAAAGTCTAAACATAATCGCCACTTCTCCCTCCTGGCACTTTCCATGTGGGAGATATAGCAGGATGTATATTGGTTTTGAGGACAACTCAATGGACAGTGTAGGGAGAAAAGTTCCTGGCTCCTTGAATGCCGTTCCTGGAGACACTGCGATCAATGAGGGAGATATGTCAAGATGTGTGTTGGTTTTGAGGACGGCTCTCTGGAGAGTCTTAGCAAAGAGGTCACAGGGATAATCAGAGCAATTCTCAGAGACACTGAGAACAAGATGGACAGTTCCCTCCTGGCACTTTCCCTGTAGGAGATACCGCAAGACGTTTCTGTAGATTGGGCACAGCGCTCTGCAGGGTGTTAGCAGAGACTTTCCCGGGACAGTGAAACCCTATGTCAGAGACACTGAGAAGAAGCCCCAATGTTCCCTCCAGGCACTTTCAGTGTGGGTGCCTTCTCCACGTGGTTCCTGGTTTCCCTGCAGCGCTGAAGAGAATGTTAGCAAAGAGGTAACCGGCACAGCGAAAACAGTACTCAAAGACAGGGAGAGCAAGCTCTCTCTTGGCACTTTGGATGTGGGACATACAGCGAGATGTTTGCTGCTTTTGCGTTTGGCTGTTGGGAGATTTACAGCACAAAGATATCTAGTTGATTTGAAGCAGTTCCGAGAAAGTCTAAACATAATCGCCACTTCTCCCTCCTGGCACTTTCCATGTGGGAGATATAGCAGGATGTATATTGGTTTTGAGGACAACTCAATGGACAGTGTAGGGAGAAAAGTTCCTGGCTCCTTGAATGCCGTTCCTGGAGACACTGCGATCAATGAGGGAGATATGTCAAGATGTGTGTTGGTTTTGAGGACGGCTCTCTGGAGAGTCTTAGCAAAGAGGTCACAGGGATAATCAGAGCAATTCTCAGAGACACTGAGAACAAGATGGACAGTTCCCTCTTGGCACTTTCCCTGTAGGAGATACCGCAAGACGTTTCTGTAGATTGGGCACAGCGCTCTGCAGGGTGTTAGCAGAGACTTTCCCGGGACAGTGAAACCCTATGTCAGAGACACTGAGAAGAAGCCCCAATGTTCCCTCCAGGCACTTTCAGTGTGGGTGCCTTCTCCACGTGGTTCCTGGTTTCCCTGCAGCGCTGAAGAGAATGTTAGCAAAGAGGTAACCGGCACAGCGAAAACAGTACTCAAAGACAGGGAGAGCAAGCTCTCTCTTGGCACTTTGGATGTGGGACATACAGCGAGATGTTTGCTGCTTTTGCGTTTGGCTGTTGGGAGATTTACAGCACAAAGATATCTAGTTGATTTGAAGCAGTTCCGAGAAAGTCTAAACATAATCGCCACTTCTCCCTCCTGGCACTTTCCATGTGGGAGATATAGCAGGATGTATATTGGTTTTGAGGACAACTCAATGGACAGTGTAGGGAGAAAAGTTCCTGGCTCCTTGAATGCCGTTCCTGGAGACACTGCGATCAATGTGGGAGATATGTCAAGATGTGTGTTGGTTTTGAGGACGGCTCTCTGGAGAGTCTTAGCAAAGAGGTCACAGGGATAATCAGAGCAATTCTCAGAGACACTGAGAACAAGCTCGACAGTTCCCTCCTGGCACTTTCCCTGTAGGAGATACCGCAAGACGTTTCTGTAGATTGGGCACAGCGCTCTGCAGGGTGTTAGCAGAGACTTTCCCGGGACAGTGAAACCCTATGTCAGAGACACTGAGAAGAAGCCCCAATGTTCCCTCCAGGCACTTTCAGTGTGGGTGCCTTCTCCACGTGGTTCCTGGTTTCCCTGCAGCGCTGAAGAGAATGTTAGCAAAGAGGTAACCGGCACAGCGAAAACAGTACTCAAAGACAGGGAGAGCAAGCTCTCTCTTGGCACTTTGGATGTGGGACATACAGCGAGATGTTTGCTGCTTTTGCGTTTGGCTGTTGGGAGATTTACAGCACAAAGATATCTAGTTGATTTGAAGCAGTTCCGAGAAAGTCTAAACATAATCGCCACTTCTCCCTCCTGGCACTTTCCATGTGGGAGATATAGCAGGATGTATATTGGTTTTGAGGACAACTCAATGGACAGTGTAGGGAGAAAAGTTCCTGGCTCCTTGAATGCCGTTCCTGGAGACACTGCGATCAATGAGGGAGATATGTCAAGATGTGTGTTGGTTTTGAGGACGGCTCTCTGGAGAGTCTTAGCAAAGAGGTCACAGGGATAATCAGAGCAATTCTCAGAGACACTGAGAACAAGATGGACAGTTCCCTCCTGGCACTTTCCCTGTAGGAGATACCGCAAGACGTTTCTGTAGATTGGGCACAGCGCTCTGCAGGGTGTTAGCAGAGACTTTCCCGGGACAGTGAAACCCTATGTCAGAGACACTGAGAAGAAGCCCCAATGTTCCCTCCAGGCACTTTCAGTGTGGGTGCCTTCTCCACGTGGTTCCTGGTTTCCCTGCAGCGCTGAAGAGAATGTTAGCAAAGAGGTAACCGGCACAGCGAAAACAGTACTCAAAGACAGGGAGAGCAAGCTCTCTCTTGGCACTTTGGATGTGGGACATACAGCGAGATGTTTGCTGCTTTTGCGTTTGGCTGTTGGGAGATTTACAGCACAAAGATATCTAGTTGATTTGAAGCAGTTCCGAGAAAGTCTAAACATAATCGCCACTTCTCCCTCCTGGCACTTTCCATGTGGGAGATATAGCAGGATGTATATTGGTTTTGAGGACAACTCAATGGACAGTGTAGGGAGAAAAGTTCCTGGCTCCTTGAATGCCGTTCCTGGAGACACTGCGATCAATGTGGGAGATATGTCAAGATGTGTGTTGGTTTTGAGGACGGCTCTCTGGAGAGTCTTAGCAAAGAGGTCACAGGGATAATCAGAGCAATTCTCAGAGACACTGAGAACAAGCTCGACAATTCCCTCCTGGCACTTTCCCTGTAGGAGATACCGCAAGACGTTTCTGTAGATTGGGCACAGCGCTCTGCAGGGTGTTAGCAGAGACTTTCCCGGGACAGTGAAACCCTATGTCAGAGACACTGAGAAGAAGCCCCAATGTTCCCTCCAGGCACTTTCAGTGTGGGTGCCTTCTCCACGTGGTTCCTGGTTTCCCTGCAGCGCTGAAGAGAATGTTAGCAAAGAGGTAACCGGCACAGCGAAAACAGTACTCAAAGACAGGGAGAGCAAGCTCTCTCTTGGCACTTTGGATGTGGGACATACAGCGAGATGTTTGCTGCTTTTGCGTTTGGCTGTTGGGAGATTTACAGCACAAAGATATCTAGTTGATTTGAAGCAGTTCCGAGAAAGTCTAAACATAATCGCCACTTCTCCCTCCTGGCACTTTCCATGTGGGAGATATAGCAGGATGTATATTGGTTTTGAGGACAACTCAATGGACAGTGTAGGGAGAAAAGTTCCTGGCTCCTTGAATGCCGTTCCTGGAGACACTGCGATCAATGTGGGAGATATGTCAAGATGTGTGTTTGTTTTGAGGACGGCTCTCTGGAGAGTCTTAGCAAAGAGGTCACAGGGATAATCAGAGCAATTCTCAGAGACACTGAGAACAAGATGGACAGTTCCCTCCTGGCACTTTCCCTGTAGGAGATACCGCAAGACGTTTCTGTAGATTGGGCACAGCGCTCTGCAGGGTGTTAGCAGAGACTTTCCCGGGACAGTGAAACCCTATGTCAGAGACACTGAGAAGAAGCCCCAATGTTCCCTCCAGGCACTTTCAGTGTGGGTGCCTTCTCCACGTGGTTCCTGGTTTCCCTGCAGCGCTGAAGAGAATGTTAGCAAAGAGGTAACCGGCACAGCGAAAACAGTACTCAAAGACAGGGAGAGCAAGCTCTCTCTTGGCACTTTGGATGTGGGACATACAGCGAGATGTTTGCTGCTTTTGCGTTTGGCTGTTGGGAGATTTACAGCACAAAGATATCTAGTTGATTTGAAGCAGTTCCGAGAAAGTCTAAACATAATCGCCACTTCTCCCTCCTGGCACTTTCCATGTGGGAGATATAGCAGGATGTATATTGGTTTTGAGGACAACTCAATGGACAGTGTAGGGAGAAAAGTTCCTGGCTCCTTGAATGCCGTTCCTGGAGACACTGCGATCAATGAGGGAGATATGTCAAGATGTGTGTTGGTTTTGAGGACGGCTCTCTGGAGAGTCTTAGCAAAGAGGTCACAGGGATAATCAGAGCAATTCTCAGAGACACTGAGAACAAGATGGACAGTTCCCTCCTGGCACTTTCCCTGTAGGAGATACCGCAAGACGTTTCTGTAGATTGGGCACAGCGCTCTGCAGGGTGTTAGCAGAGACTTTCCCGGGACAGTGAAACCCTATGTCAGAGACACTGAGAAGAAGCCCCAATGTTCCCTCCAGGCACTTTCAGTGTGGGTGCCTTCTCCACGTGGTTCCTGGTTTCCCTGCAGCGCTGAAGAGAATGTTAGCAAAGAGGTAACCGGCACAGCGAAAACAGTACTCAAAGACAGGGAGAGCAAGCTCTCTCTTGGCACTTTGGATGTGGGACATACAGCGAGATGTTTGCTGCTTTTGCGTTTGGCTGTTGGGAGATTTACAGCACAAAGATATCTAGTTGATTTGAAGCAGTTCCGAGAAAGTCTAAACATAATCGCCACTTCTCCCTCCTGGCACTTTCCATGTGGGAGATATAGCAGGATGTATATTGGTTTTGAGGACAACTCAATGGACAGTGTAGGGAGAAAAGTTCCTGGCTCCTTGAATGCCGTTCCTGGAGACACTGCGATCAATGAGGGAGATATGTCAAGATGTGTGTTGGTTTTGAGGACGGCTCTCTGGAGAGTCTTAGCAAAGAGGTCACAGGGATAATCAGAGCAATTCTCAGAGACACTGAGAACAAGATGGACAGTTCCCTCCTGGCACTTTCCCTGTAGGAGATACCGCAAGACGTTTCTGTAGATTGGGCACAGCGCTCTGCAGGGTGTTAGCAGAGACTTTCCCGGGACAGTGAAACCCTATGTCAGAGACACTGAGAAGAAGCCCCAATGTTCCCTCCAGGCACTTTCAGTGTGGGTGCCTTCTCCACGTGGTTCCTGGTTTCCCTGCAGCGCTGAAGAGAATGTTAGCAAAGAGGTAACCGGCACAGCGAAAACAGTACTCAAAGACAGGGAGAGCAAGCTCTCTCTTGGCACTTTGGATGTGGGACATACAGCGAGATGTTTGCTGCTTTTGCGTTTGGCTGTTGGGAGATTTACAGCACAAAGATATCTAGTTGATTTGAAGCAGTTCCGAGAAAGTCTAAACATAATCGCCACTTCTCCCTCCTGGCACTTTCCATGTGGGAGATATAGCAGGATGTATATTGGTTTTGAGGACAACTCAATGGACAGTGTAGGGAGAAAAGTTCCTGGCTCCTTGAATGCCGTTCCTGGAGACACTGCGATCAATGTGGGAGATATGTCAAGATGTGTGTTGGTTTTGAGGACGGCTCTCTGGAGAGTCTTAGCAAAGAGGTCACAGGGATAATCAGAGCAATTCTCAGAGACACTGAGAACAAGATGGACAGTTCCCTCCTGGCACTTTCCCTGTAGGAGATACCGCAAGACGTTTCTGTAGATTGGGCACAGCGCTCTGCAGGGTGTTAGCAGAGACTTTCCCGGGACAGTGAAACCCTATGTCAGAGACACTGAGAAGAAGCCCCAATGTTCCCTCCAGGCACTTTCAGTGTGGGTGCCTTCTCCACGTGGTTCCTGGTTTCCCTGCAGCGCTGAAGAGAATGTTAGCAAAGAGGTAACCGGGACAGCGAAAACAGTACTCAAAGAGAGGGAGAGCAAGCTCTCTCTTGGCACTTTGGATGTGGGACATACAGCGAGATGTTTGCTGCTTTTGCGTTTGGCTGTTGGGAGATTTACAGCACAAAGATATCTAGTTGATTTGAAGCAGTTCCGAGAAAGTCTAAACATAATCGCCACTTCTCCCTCCTGGCACTTTCCATGTGGGAGATATAGCAGGATGTATATTGGTTTTGAGGACAACTCAATGGACAGTGTAGGGAGAAAAGTTCCTGGCTCCTTGAATGCCGTTCCTGGAGACACTGCGATCAATGTGGGAGATATGTCAAGATGTGTGTTGGTTTTGAGGACGGCTCTCTGGAGAGTCTTAGCAAAGAGGTCACAGGGATAATCAGAGCAATTCTCAGAGACACTGAGAACAAGATGGACAGTTCCCTCCTGGCACTTTCCCTGTAGGAGATACCGCAAGACGTTTCTGTAGATTGGGCACAGCGCTCTGCAGGGTGTTAGCAGAGACTTTCCCGGGACAGTGAAACCCTATGTCAGAGACACTGAGAAGAAGCCCCAATGTTCCCTCCAGGCACTTTCAGTGTGGGTGCCTTCTCCACGTGGTTCCTGGTTTCCCTGCAGCGCTGAAGAGAATGTTAGCAAAGAGGTAACCGGCACAGCGAAAACAGTACTCAAAGAGAGGGAGAGCAAGCTCTCTCTTGGCACTTTGGATGTGGGACATACAGCGAGATGTTTGCTGCTTTTTGCGTTTGGCTGTTGGGAGATTTACAGCACAAAGATATCTAGTTGATTTGAAGCAGTTCCGAGAAAGTCTAAACATAATCGCCACTTCTCCCTCCTGGCACTTTCCATGTGGGAGATATAGCAGGATGTATATTGGTTTTGAGGACAACTCAATGGACAGTGTAGGGAGAAAAGTTCCTGGCTCCTTGAATGCCGTTCCTGGAGACACTGCGATCAATGAGGGAGATATGTCAAGATGTGTGTTGGTTTTGAGGACGGCTCTCTGGAGAGTCTTAGCAAAGAGGTCACAGGGATAATCAGAGCAATTCTCAGAGACACTGAGAACAAGATGGACAGTTCCCTCCTGGCACTTTCCCTGTAGGAGATACCGCAAGACGTTTCTGTAGATTGGGCACAGCGCTCTGCAGGGTGTTAGCAGAGACTTTCCCGGGACAGTGAAACCCTATGTCAGAGACACTGAGAAGAAGCCCCAATGTTCCCTCCAGGCACTTTCAGTGTGGGTGCCTTCTCCACGTGGTTCCTGGTTTCCCTGCAGCGCTGAAGAGAATGTTAGCAAAGAGGTAACCGGCACAGCGAAAACAGTACTCAAAGACAGGGAGAGCAAGCTCTCTCTTGGCACTTTGGATGTGGGACATACAGCGAGATGTTTGCTGCTTTTGCGTTTGGCTGTTGGGAGATTTACAGCACAAAGATATCTAGTTGATTTGAAGCAGTTCCGAGAAAGTCTAAACATAATCGCCACTTCTCCCTCCTGGCACTTTCCATGTGGGAGATATAGCAGGATGTATATTGGTTTTGAGGACAACTCAATGGACAGTGTAGGGAGAAAAGTTCCTGGCTCCTTGAATGCCGTTCCTGGAGACACTGCGATCAATGTGGGAGATATGTCAAGATGTGTGTTGGTTTTGAGGACGGCTCTCTGGAGAGTCTTAGCAAAGAGGTCACAGGGATAATCAGAGCAATTCTCAGAGACACTGAGAACAAGATGGACAGTTCCCTCCTGGCACTTTCCCTGTAGGAGATACCGCAAGACGTTTCTGTAGATTGGGCACAGCGCTCTGCAGGGTGTTAGCAGAGACTTTCCCGGGACAGTGAAACCCTATGTCAGAGACACTGAGAAGAAGCCCCAATGTTCCCTCCAGGCACTTTCAGTGTGGGTGCCTTCTCCACGTGGTTCCTGGTTTCCCTGCAGCGCTGAAGAGAATGTTAGCAAAGAGGTAACCGGCACAGCGAAAACAGTACTCAAAGACAGGGAGAGCAAGCTCTCTCTTGGCACTTTGGATGTGGGACATACAGCGAGATGTTTGCTGCTTTTGCGTTTGGCTGTTGGGAGATTTACAGCACAAAGATATCTAGTTGATTTGAAGCAGTTCCGAGAAAGTCTAAACATAATCGCCACTTCTCCCTCCTGGCACTTTCCATGTGGGAGATATAGCAGGATGTATATTGGTTTTGAGGACAACTCAATGGACAGTGTAGGGAGAAAAGTTCCTGGCTCCTTGAATGCCGTTCCTGGAGACACTGCGATCAATGTGGGAGATATGTCAAGATGTGTGTGGTTTTGAGGACGGCTCTCTGGAGAGTCTTAGCAAAGAGGTCACAGGGATAATCAGAGCAATTCTCAGAGACACTGAGAACAAGATGGACAGTTCCCTCCTGGCACTTTCCCTGTAGGAGATACCGCAAGACGTTTCTGTAGATTGGGCACAGCGCTCTGCAGGGTGTTAGCAGAGACTTT